>NC_069499.1:415595525-415713025 GCF_027579735.1 Bombina bombina | reverse complement strand
TGTGCTATACTACCCCTAGACTAGCCAGGCCTCATTTATATTGTTACATTTTATTATACAATGTGCTATACTACCCCTAGACTAGCCAGGTCTCATTTATATTGTTACATTTTATTATACAATGTGCTATACTACCCCTAGACTAGCGAGACCTCATTTATAATGTTACATTTTATTATACAATGTGCTATACTACCCCTAGACTAGCGAGGCCTCATTTATAAAGTTACATTTTATTATACAATGTGCTATACTACCCCTAGACTAGCGAGACCTCATTTATAATGTAACATTTTATTATACAATGTGCTATACTACCCCTAGACTAGCGAGACCTCATTTATAATGTTACATTTTATTATACAATGTGCTATACTACCCCTAGACTAGCCAGGCCTCATTTATAATGTTACATTTTATTATACAATGTGCTATACTACCCCTAGACTAGCGAGACCTCATTTATAATGTAACATTTTATTATACAATGTGCTATACTACCCCTAGACTAGCGAGACCTCATTTATAATGTTACATTTTATTATACAATGTGCTATACTACCCCTAATCAGAGCTTTTTTTCTGCTATTTTTATTTGTTTACCAACTAACCACACACACCTATGAGGCCTAACAATCTTTATTGTAATATTTCACAAATCTGACAGGGAATATGTGTATATAGCCTCCTGCAACAATAGGTGGGGATAAAAAAAGAGTATGTGCCGGACAAGAGACCACATCCTCTGGTTATATCTATTATGTCCCATGTGTTTATTAACTTCATTCCCAACCAAAACAATAGAAAACCAAAAAAGCATGAGTCTAAAAAGTATTAATCCCTACATTTTTATTTGTTTTCTGTCAAATAGTGAAATAATATACTGCAGCTCCAGCCTGTAGCCAAGGAGTTAAAAGGGTATGGCAAACTATACAATATGCTATACTACCCCTAGACTAGCCAGGCCTCATTTATAATGTTACATTTTATTATACAATGTGCTATACTACCCCTAGACTAGCCGGGCCTCATTTATATTGTTACATTTTATTATACAATGTGCTATACTACCCCTAGACTAGTGAGACCTCATTTATAATGTTACATTTTATTATACAATGTGCTATACTACCCCTAGACTAGTGAGACCTCATTTATAATGTTACATTTTATTATACAATGTGCTATACTACCCCTAGACTAGCCAGGCCTCATTTATAAAGTTACATTTTATTATACAATGTGCTATACTACCCCTAGACTAGCGAGACCTCATTTATAATGTAACATTTTATTATACAATGTGCTATACTACCCCTAGACTAGCGAGACCTCATTTATAATGTTACATTTTATTATACAATGTGCTATACTACCCATAGACTAGTGAGGCCTCATTTATAATGTTACATTTTATTATACAATGTGCTATACTACCCCTAGACTAGCGAGGCCTCATTTATAATGTTACATTGAACTATACAATGTGCTATACTACCCCTAGACTAGCGAGACCTAATTTATAATGTTACATTGAACTATACAATGTGCTATACTACCCCTAGACTAGTGAGGCCTCATTTATAATGTTACATTTTATTATACAATGTGCTATACTACCCCTAGACTAGCGAGGCCTCATTTATAATGTTACATTTTATTATACAATGTGCTATACTACCCCTAGACTAGCGAGGCCTCATTTATAATGTTACAGCAATGTGCTATACTACCCATAGACTAGCGAGGTCTCATTTATATTGTTACATTTTATTATACAATGTGCTATACTACCCCTAGACTAGCGAGACCTCATTTATAATGTTACATTTTATTATACAATGTGCTATACTACCCCTAGACTAGCGAGGACTCATTTATAATGTTACATTTTATTATACAATGTGCTATACTACCCCTAGACTAGCGAGACCTCATTTATATTATTACATGTTATTATACAATGTGCTATACTACCCCTAGACTAGCGAGGACTCATTTATAATGTTACATTGAACTATACAATGTGCTATACTACCCCTAGACTAGCGAGGCCTCATTTATAATGTTACATTTTATTATACAATGTGCTATACTACCCCTAGACTAGCCAGGCCTCATTTATATTGTTACATTTTATTATACAATGTGCTATACTACCCATAGACTAGCGAGACCTCATTTATAATGTTACATTTTATTATACAATGTGCTATACTACCCCTAGACTAGCTAGGACTCATTTATAATGTTACATTTTATTATACAATGTGCTATACTACCCCTAGACTAGCGAGGCCTCATTTATAATGTTACATTGAACTATACAATGTGCTATACTACCCCTAGACTAGCGAGGACTCATTTATAATGTTACATTTTATTATACAATGTGCTATACTACCCCTAGACTAACGAGGCCTCATTTATATTGTTACATTTTATTATACAATGTGCTATACTACCCCTAGACTAGTGAGGCCTCATTTATAATGTTACATTTTATTATACAATGTGCTATACTACCCCTAGACTAGCGAGGCCTCATTTATAATGTTACATTTTATTATACAATGTGCTATACTACCCCTAGACTAGCGAGGCCTCATTTATATTGTTACATTTTATTATACAATGTGCTATACTACCCATAGACTAGTGAGGCCTCATTTATAATGTTACATTTTATTATACAATGTGCTATACTACCCCTAGACTAGCGAGGCCTCATTTATAATGTTACATTTTATTATACAATGTGCTATACTACCCCTAGACTAGTGAGGCCTCATTTATATTGTTACATTTTATTATACAATGTGCTATACTACCCCTAGACTAGCCAGGCCTCATTTATAATGTTACATTTTATTATACAATGTGCTATACTACCCCTAGACTAGTGAGGCCTCATTTATATTGTTACATTTTATTATACAATGTGCTATACTACCCCTAGACTAGCGAGGACTCATTTATAATGTTACATTGAACTATACAATGTGCTATACTACCCCTAGACTAGCGAGGCCTCATCTGTACAGTTGTAGAATAAACTAGAAACGGTTCTATGGAGGGCTACTAAACTAGTACATGGCCCAAAAAACAAAAAAACTTACTGACTTCATGGACTTTCATATATAGAGCTTTGATGAAAGAAGGGAGAGAAGGGATATGATAGAAACATTCAACTATAGAGATTTAATAAAGACATTAGACATTAAACACTAAATAAATGCTCTATAGTATGATGCATTCAAGGAAAAGATTTGCCTGAGAATAACATGTAGGTGTATTTTTTAAAGTTTCATTAGCTGTTTCAATATTGACAAAATAAGTGTAAAGTTTTAGTGTCTATAAAAAAGGGAGCTGCCATGTTGTAACTTAGGTTACCTTCTCTGTTGCAGCCATTTAGGGACAGTTATAAATAGGTAGAGTAGTAGAGTGTGTAGCCAATGGCTGTGTGAAATATAATAGTGTTCTGCACTTCCATTTCTAACAGGAACTGAAAAGCTCACAATTTAATAATGGAATTACAGGAAAATGGAGACAAAATAATGAATGAAAGTATATTGCAGACTACTTTTTATATATGTGATTTATCATTTTATATTACCATCTCAAAGTGTTTAATGTACCTTTAAAAAGTCACCACCAGAACAAGCTGGAAGTTAGCAGATTTAGGAGTAATTTGCATAAGGGATTCTTTACAAAATGATTGTTGCATTACGAATGCCTGGGATATGTATACTGGAGCTTATATTTTAAAAAACAAATATGGTCAGGCTAGATAAGCTCCTTTTTTCTACGCTGTCAAAATGTCTATGTTTTTAACGTTTCATGATGAGTTAACACATATGGCAGAGGGGAATTTGTTGGAAAAACACTGATCTAACAAAATAGAACAGTTATTGTATTATGCCCCTTTAAATGCATAATTAAAATGTCTGTACTATGAGAGCAGAAGCTTTTGTATGCACTTGGTGACAGTCTTGGAGCATACAGAGCCACTGCCTGGTGTGTGTACGAGTGACAGATAACAGCATGCACTGTGAACACAAATCTGCAACTCAGTATACTGACCAATCGGCTGCAGGGACATTTAAAAGGAGCCAATCTCAGAGCACAGTTTAACATGCATCCCTTATACATTTATATGGAAAAGAAGTTTATAATGTTACGCTGGGGACACACACCCCTGGTTTATTTTAAGTGCTCTTTAAACTAATTGTTGCTGAGTCTATGTTTCTTCTTATAGGGAAATGAAACCCACATTTTTGTCATTCATGATTTAGCTTGTGTACAATAAAAAAAATATATATATTTTTTTTTTAAATTTTACGATCTGTTGGTGTCCTTTGTTGAAAAGCAGGTAGGTAGACTTAGGAGTGTATACGTGTGTGGCAGACATGTTATACATTGTGTTAACACTGCTGCCATCCAGTACTCAAGAGCATTCCTGAAATATATTTTAAAGACAAATGCACAATTACTACCAAGGTATTCTCTTCAACAAAGAATACTATGAGAATAAATAAAGCTCCTGAGCTTACCTTCCTGATTTTCAATGAAGGATACCAAGAAAATTAAGAAAATGTTATAATAGAGTATACAATTTTAAACAATGTTACAATGTACTTCTATAAATCATGAAATAAAAAAATGTTGGGGTTACGTCCCTTTAATGCAGCTGCCTAAAAGATGGCTTCCTCTTTCCTGAAAACACAGCTGAGTGTAAGAATGTTTCTAGCTGAAGAAGAGTCTGAGTGTGTGGGAACATAAAAGGGCACTGAATATGCAGCTGGACACTTCAGATTAGCTTGAACATTTTTATAAACTGCTATTCAAAAAGAAGAAAAAAAAATAGTCATTCAAGAAGCATTAAAAATTGGTTCTACATTCTAAAAGCGATTTGTCTAAGCAGCATAATACTCATGACAAATAGCCTTGTCTCTCTGTGGCTCCATATTCTAATGCGTAGTACAGTGATTTTCCTTGCTGCTCTAGTTAGGTTCTATAAGCTTTAAAGGAATAAAAATGTTAGAAATTAAGAAACCTTCTGCAAACCTTTTAATTTAAAGTCTGTTTATGTTGTATTGGTGTTAAAAAAATAAATAAAATGCAAAGAAAGAATGTTCTACCTATTGCATGCATATCACAGTTAAACCCCTAAAAAAGGGGTTAAAACATAGTTAAAGGGACACTGTACGATAAAATGTGCTTCCAACTGATGTGTTCCAAATGACTTATACCTACTACAGAATATTAATGTATGAGAAATTGGGCCTTTGTGTCTGTGTATTTGAAATAGCTGGTTTTGCACATTAAAATCATTACCTGTTCTCATATAAATGGACTGAACCTGTAAGTAAATCAGACCTGCTAATGTTACCTATATCTAAAGACACAGCCTTATAGTTAGGTATTGAGATGCTCACAGGTTAATTGAGAACACCTGCTATTTCAGATACAAAACTCTTTCTCCAACCCCTCACTGGGAGATTACTTAGTGCTATTGTCTTCTGTTTGCATAGCATGTTTTAACCCTTTAAGGACACAGCTTTCAGTTTGCTCAATTGTTTTATGACGGAAACATTCCGTCATATGTCCTTAAGAGGTTAAAACATGTTTTACAACAAAGGATAACAAAAGAACAAAATAAATATAATAAACTGTAATTAGGACAACTACTCTGCCCTTTGTTAGACATTTGTTGGATTCACTAGACAGGTAAAAAAATAACCAGTCCGTGTATCAGCAAAACACAACAAATCAGCGCATATCACAAGTATAATGATTTGCTGAGGAACAATGAGAGGGTCACATCTACACAGAAATCCCTTAGGTTGCACTATATTTATCTTTAGAGGCTGTGACTGATATAAATAGCTACAATGTGTACTGAGCAAGTCATCATAAATCACAGCCTGTGTGGTCTGCAGATAATTGTGATATAACAACCTCTGCCTCATATTTATTCTCTAAGAATTTAGAAAGAAAGAAAATCTCACCAGTAATTCTCTTATAACTAATATACCTTTACCTTTATATTACATTTATAGCAATATTTTTGCAATGATACAATATTTGTATGTCTGTTAATGTCATTCCTGATACATGTGAAACAAACTAGTACAGGTCTAAAAAACAACTCCCCCTTATTTCATAATGAGGTACAGTACAAGATACACAGTACAAGTACTGACAATGCCTTATTTTATTATAAAAAAAAATAATAATAATATATAGAACTTAAACAGTTTCACTGGAGCATTGTGTCAACGTGATAAAGTGGTTATGAAATTTAAATAGACAATATCATCTAATCATTATGCATTTCCCATACAGGTAGAATATGCATTTAAAGGGACAGTCTAACCTAAAATTGTTATTGTTTAGAGTTAACACCTTTACTAACCATTGCCCAGCATTGCACAACCAACTTTGTTATATTAATATACTTTATAACATTTAAACCTCTAAATTTCTGCCTGTTTCCAAGTCACTAAAGACAGCCTCTTATCACATACTTTTTATTTGCTTTTCACAACAGGAGACTGCTAGTTCATGTGGGGCATATAGATACAATTGGGCTCTCTCCCGTGGAGTTATTTAAGATTTAGCACAACATAGTACTAAATGCAAGTCAATAGATAATAAACACAAAGTCATGTGATCAGGGGGCTGTCAGAAGATGCTTTGATACAAGGTAATCACAGAGGTAAAAAGTATATTAATATAACTGTGTTGGTTATGCAAAATTGGGAATGGGTAATAAAGGGATTATCTATCTTTTAAAACAATAACAATTTTATTGTAGACTGTCCCTTTAAGGGTCATTACTGAGAACACTGGCTGAGTTCTAAAAGACCATCTCAAACCGTTCTTTTTTTAAGGGTGGGTGGTAGTGACGGGGCATTTTGTGCATTGTCCTGGGCACTGTATGAAGTGTCATGAACAGATCAGTCTCAAGAAAAAATAACAAGGAGAGCTCTGCAGCTACACAAAGAGCCAGACTATCTCATTAGAATTTGTATAGAGACGTCTACTAGCCACAAACTGGCCTTTTGTACCCCTCTTACACTAAATGTTATTTGGCCATTTTTATTAGTAGGTTCAGAGGACCTGAATAAATGAAAAATAACTGTTGTACAAGTTACTTTTATTTAAGTATGAAGTTAGCTATTTTTATTTAAAAAACAAAACATATTGCTGTGGAACACTACATAAAAAGGAGATTAACAGCTATTGAATAAATATTTCCAATATATTATTATTTGATGTAAAGTGATGTTGTCTGGAGAACCTGGGAAATTTTTTAACTATACTGAAAATAACTAGAACAATAACACTTTTATAGAAAAAATAATAAATATATATATATATAAATACTATGTAAAACAAGATAATTGTTTTCAGTATAAATCATAGCACCCCCCCCCCCACCGCAAATTAAAAGAATTGGGGTAGTAACAGATCAGAGTCCACAAGTGAAAATAGCTATCAGGATGAATTTGTTTTGCATATTTTACTTAAAGATATTTTGGCAATCCATTAAGCTATAATAAATACATAACCTGGATATAAAACATCATTAATATTGTAAGTCAGGGAGTCATGGCTAATAAAATTCAAATTCTGGCTCCTTTTTGTCTCTTCCATGTATATATCCTTAATGAAATCAAACCTTGGGTCCTAAAATATATAACTGTGTGACTATAAAGTTTCAAACAAAATTTGTTAAAGGGACATTATACACTCATTTTTTCTTTGCATACATTTTTTGCAGATGATCTAGTTATATAGCCCATGATTTTTATTTATTTTTTAAATGTATAGTTTTGCTTATTTTTAAATAACATTGCTCTGATTTTCAGACTCCTAACCAGGCCCCAAAGTTTTATGTGAATACCGTCAGCTACCTTCTCCAGCTTGCTCCTGTTTGTGTAAAGGGTCTTTTCATATGCAAAAGAAGGGGGAGGGTCTTATTTCCCACTTTCAGTGGGCTTTCCAGCTACCTTTTCAACAAAGCTAAACTGAGAGCTTCTAAGTAAGTTTTTAAACAGATTTATACTGGATTTTTATATCCGTATCTGTGCATCTTATTTTTATAGTAGTGTCTATTACATGCAGTTATATGAAAATTGGTGTATACTGTCCCTTTAACTTGTGTGCTCACTCCATGAAAGGACTTGAATGACTTTAATAGTCTTTATACACTATACATGCAAGTGAGTGTAAGATATTCTTTGTATAGGGTGTATGTTTAGTATATGCCACATATTATAATTTCAGTGAAATAATGCACAATTGCCTCCTTACCTGCCAGTGTCCTTGTCGCACAGCACAGAAGAATGGAGAGATGCCGCGTCTGTTAACCCTTGATAAGATAGCTCCGTATTCAAGAAGCAAATCACAGACTTCCAGCTTTCCTCGTCCAGCAGCCGATGTAAGTGCTTCAGATAGAAGAGAACAGGTCTTACAACCACATTTCCATTAGTATTCACCAAAAACTGTACATGTCCCAATGGCGCATTGCATTTTATCCTATATATTAGGAAATGATTGAGAACTCACTGGCATTAGCATTACAGAGAATGCACTGCACTAAATATGTCTCTGGATATTTGGAAACATTTAGAATTCTAGCTACCCTGAGGGTACAAGAGTGAGCATTTATATTACAGAATTTTTAAGACGGAACTCATGGGATGTGTACTTCAAAAAATCCTAAAAGTGAAAATACCAGCTATGTAAAGGCTTCTATCTAGTAACGCCTTTGCTCTTTATAAAAGGGTGACCTTCATTCAATTTAAATGAATTGAGAACAGAAATGAATTAAACATGATCCCTGTAAAACAGTTGTTTACGTAAAAAGATGTGAGATTGTGACAAAAAACGAAGTGAAGTTTTGCTGTAGGCAATTATTTGTATTTTTTTTTCTTTTTCTGTAAGGGTATTTTCACTCTCTCTAAAAGCAAAGCAATTGTCAGATAAAAAAAAAGACTAAGCCATGTATGTTACAGTTACTGTGTTTCCTCAACAAAATTATAAAATGAAAAGTCAGATTATTTTTTTTAAAATGAAAATTAGATTATATCAAATCTAAAAAAAAAGTAGATTATAAAAAGGTTACATTTTGTTAAGATGTAAACAGCTTCCATTCTGAAGAGGAACATAATATTGGACATACAAGAAAAGATAAACATAAACAAGTGTACTGGAAGCATTTAATATGACGTTCATAGTAGTCCAATATAAGCAACGTGTTTATATTGTTCCTTAAAGGGACACTGAACCCAAATTGTTTCTTTCATGATTCAGATAGAGCATGCAATTTTAAGCAACTTTCTAATTTACTCCTATTATCAAATTTTCTTCATTCTCTTGGTATCTTTATTTGAAATGCAAGAATGTAAGTTTAGATGCTGGCCCATTTTTGGTGAACAACCTGGGTTGTTCTTGCTGATTGGTGGATAAATTCATCCACCAATAAAAAAGTGCTGTCCAGAGTCCTGAACGAAAAAAAAGCTTAGATGCCTTCTTTTTAAAATATAGATAGCAAGAGAACGAAGAAAAATTGATAATAGGAGTAAATTAGAAAGTTGATTAAATTTGCATGGTCTATCTGAATCATAAAAGAAAAAAAATGGGTTCAGTGTCCCTTTAAAGGTATTTGAAACCCAAAAAAATTTCTTTCATGATTCAGATAGTGTGCACAATTTTAAGCAACTTCTATTATCAATTGTTCATTGTTCTCTTGGTATCTTTATTTGAAAAAGCAGGAATGTAAGTTAAGGAGCCGGCCAATTTTTGGTTTTGCACCTAGGCAGCGCTTGCTGATTGGTGGCTAAACGTGTCCACTAATTAGCAAGCACTATTAAAAAAATTGGCTTTAATATCCCTTTAAGTGGCTAAAGCTAAGGAGATGAGATTAACAATACTATGCTATGGGGTGATACAACTATTGCAGTGGCCCATGGGCGGGTCAGAGCCTATTTTGGGCTGAGCTGAGGCAGTCGAGCTTTGTGGCAGGATGTGTTTTTAGATGAAACTGGGACACATATAAGGAAGGGACAATACAGTGAGGGACTGAGCTCCAAAGAAATCTCTGATGGGTGTGTTACTGGACAATAACAAAATGCAAATTTTACAAACAGATTTAAAGTATAAGGAAGCTTCTAATATGACTAAAAATAAATAAATTATAGAGCCTATTAGTACATAATTAACTTAATAAAATGTGCCAATTTAAATCTGGTAATCTGTTACTTCCACATCACACAAATGCAGGAGATTACAGACAAACTATGGGCTAGATTTATCATGCAAGGGCAGACAGGGGCTACATATTCGCCCCTGTCCGCCTCAGCTGACCTCTGGCGGTCAGCAATCTGCTGGCGGAATTCAGCATTGCACAAGAGCGCTATTTTGCCCTTGCGTGCAATCCCGCCCGCGCACAGCCAATCATGCATGGGCAGGAGCTGTCAATTTCCCCAGTCGGACAAGACCGGGAAGATTGAAATTCTCCACCTAAGAGGTGGAGAAGAGGGAAGGGAAGCAGCAGACTGATGACCGCTGCTTGATAAATCTTGTGAGAACCTGCAGTCATAGGGAGGCCAAGGGCTTGATAAATAGAGCCCTATATATGAGCCAGAAAGTCTCACTATTTTAAAAGAAAAGAAGAAGCCGTGGTTTTGCCAAACAACAGATGATAAAGGACTTTCTTTTACAGTCCCTGTGTTTACCGCCTCTACTGGAAGTTTATTCCATGAATCCACAACACTTTCTGTAAATAAAATGCTTCTTTGCATTTATCCTGAATCTGATACCTTCTAACTTAAGATTGTGACCCCTTGTTTTGCCTTTTTTTTTGTGGCAAATGCTTTCCATGTAATTTAAGGATAAGGTTCTATTGAGGCACCTTGGCATAACATGGCCATACTATGTAAAGCTCCTAGGCACTGTTGCCAGACCAAATGTGAGCACCACAAATTGTTAATGTCTGTTTAAGAAGGCAAAACTCAGGAACCTGACATGATCCCTGTGAATAAGGATATGTAAATAGGCATCTTTTAAATCAATGGTAGACATAAACACACCTTCCTGCACTAAAGGAAGTATAGTGAGAAGTGTCTTTATCTTGAAAGTTGGAACTATCAGAAACATGAGATCCAACACAGGAATGTGCATTCCTTCTTTGGTACTATAAGAAAGTTTGGATAAGAACCCCCTAGTTCATTTTTGAATCTGGAACAGGAATGATAACTCCCATTGTTACCAAGTCCTTTCTTTATAAAAGACAGAAAAGGCTTTCGCCTTTAAGGGATCTCGTGGGACTCAAGAAAGAAGGATTCTTCCTTAAGGTGGTTTTGATCGAAAGCCTATTCAATACCACTGCAAAATTATTTTCAACACTCAAGGGTCTTGTACTGACCTCATCCAAGCCCCCTATAAGAAGAATAAATATATTCTTTGAATTTAGGGATAGATCCATAGAACCCCCTTGAGAATAGTCTTGTGCTGCAACCACCTAAACACTCTGCATTAATGGCAGCACTGCATTACCCTTCCTAGGATTAAATTTAGACTCAGCACAAAAGACCAAGATGAGAAGGTGGGCACACCAGAACATCCTTACAAAGCAAACATTATTGAGAAGGAGTTAAATTATCAGTGGATAAGTGGTCAGCAAATAGTCCGGAGACCTGAGTTGCACCAGTTTGCTCCATAAAGAATTATAGAGGATACAGTAAGGATAGAGGAAACCGACTGAAGCACAGGAACAGTATAAGGCAGGCAAATAGTTAAGCCCAGATGGGAAACAAAAATAGAAATGGCACAATGTAAAACTGAAATCCCTGTTGGAACAGACTTTTTAAAAAACTTTTTTTTAATCTAAATTAAATTACCACATCTATTAAGGGGTTTAAATCACAGGTTTTGAGAAATCTCTAGTAAGCATGAGTGTCTCCCCTCTCCACCAGTCCTGTGAGTTTTCTCCCTGCACAGAGAAGATGGCTACCTCACTGTAGTGAGAAGAAGAGAGAAACAGGAAGGCATGAGAAAACTGTGCCAAACAAACTTAACCCCTGAAGCCCCAGCACTCATAGAGAATCAGAAAATGCCATCCAGTAATTAATTATTTCCTGCAGGTTCTGGTGAGTACAGAGAACTGCCTAAGGGTCTGTAGTAACTCCGGAGTGCTCTAAAGCCTATAGAGGTAAATTTAAACTTCTTTTTTTAAACTGCTGTATAATTGACATGGTTTGTGTGTGTCTATGTCCCCAGGATATGTGAATCATGTGTAAATGTTCAGGCTAAGCATAGTACTTATCTGTCAGCATCTTCATCTACTGTGCTTACCTCAGATATAGACGACAGCTTCCAGTACAGGCCCATCTGAGACAGTGCAAACACAGTGCCAAGGATCTCACAAAGAACAGCAACTACATCCTAGGAAATTGGCAGATATATCTGCATTTCCCCTGGGGATGGCTGTGGATCACACAAGAAGCAGCACACTGTAGACTAGGTGATTGGCATATAATTCTGCATTTTACCCAGGAGGCCTGTGACATTTCCACACTGGGAAAATATTTTCACTGCCTGACTGAAACAACTGTCTTTACCTTTGTCCTTCGTAGGATCTCTGAGGGGAAAATTGATTGGTTACCAACAATGTGTAGATCAGAACTTCATAATTAACTTCACTCCATCTTGGCGGCAAAAATTTGACTGAGGATTCAGGGAGAGTGTGAGGGATTAAAGCTCTGGTATGTAGGTGCATTTTTGCCTTCTCCGAGTTGGACCTCCAACTCACGAATAAAGTCCATTAGGATTCAATGTGGAATACAATCTACAATCTGTTATCTGAATAATATCAGTTTTTGTGCAAGATTGATAACATCAAGGATATATAATATATTAACTAACGCTTGAAAGGATATATTTCGAAACGATTATCCTGAATAAGAACTCTGTTAATATATATATTTATTTGAATTTACGAACGTATTTTATATGATTCTGAGATTAATATTCAGATATCTGTATTTTATGATATATCTATTTGATTTTTAGTTGTGGCCACAACGTTTTTTTAGGATGAATGTGATTTATGAATGACTCTATGACAATTTCTATTAAATATTTATACCTAGTCTATACTGTTTTAATACATTGTTTCTTCAACTCCCTTTGGATTTTTTCTTGAAAAGAGCTACTTTTTTATTTTTTCTAGCTGTGGTTTTTAACCGTGTAAGAGAGAATCACGGTATATATGTTTTAGTGTGCTTAACGGGATAAGATAAGTGTCTAGGATATATTGTCAATAGCTTATAGTAAGTTAAAGGGACACTAAACCCAAAAATTGTATTTTGTGATTCAGATAGAGCATGCAATTTTAAGCAACTTTCTAATTTACTCCTATTATCAAATTTTCTTCATTCTCTTGGTATGTTGATTTGAAAAGCAAGGATGTAAGTTTAGATGCTGGCCCATTTTTGGTGAACAAACTGGGTTGTCCTTGCTGATTGGACAACAATAATAAACAAGTGCTGTCCATGGTCTGAACCAAACATTTTCTGGCTCCTTAGCTTAGATGCCTTCTTTTTCAAATAAAGATAGCAAGAGAACGAAGAAAAAATGATACTAGAAGTAAATTATAAAGTTGCTTAAAATTGCATGCTCTATTTGAATCATGAAAGAAAAAATTTGGGTTCAGTATCCCTTTAATTTTTGGTATAGACTGTTCCATTAATATAAGTATTACAACTGCAGTTAGTGAAACAAAACAATATGGTGATAAATCTGCAAATTTAGTTTGAGTGACACCTTAAACACTTGTTCCATAGGTTCACCACCGCTGTCACATGCATTACTTGATGACATAGTTTTAAAGCAAAAAGTAAATTTGATTACTTGTTGGGTAGCAATGTCACGACACCATAAAATCGCCAGTCTGCAAGTAACATGGGAGAAAAACAGCCAGTTATAAAACATAGTTAAAACATAAACCAAAATGCAAAATAATTACAGTCCTGCACATTGACAATATTCTAGCGGTGTATAAGGAGGCTGTGTCACAACCTAGATGGAATTCCTAAATGAAATGCAGAATTACACTACCACTATTACAGTGTGAAGGACTTTAATCATTTTGCATAGCGGATTATTTATAGATTGAGAGTTTCTGAATCCCAGGCCTCTGTATTTACTGCACTATGTTTGAATGTGTGTTATATTTTATTGTAAGTAACACTCAGATGTGCAGGAAAATAAATGAATCTGTGCTTGGATATGAATTCCAGAATATGCAGGAAATAACTTATAAAAATGCAATAAAGAAAAGGAATGTTCCTGATAATTATGGCTTGTTGTTTACCATTTGCCTGAGAGCTACACCCTGAAATCTAGTTTACCATATTCGGAAACTGACCCAGCTCAACCCACAGTGTTCTTAAATAAACAGCATCATGGCAAAGTTATGTTCAGGAATTCCGACTATTCATGTGCTAAATAAGGACCAGCGCTTATCTGAAACCAAGCAGTCCCCAGCTTTAGTTGTCATTAACCCTTTATTTGCTAGAGAAATCTGAGAAAAACCTGCCATCAGTGTTTCTACAAATTAACTTGAAAAATTGCATTTCAGAAAAGGGACACTGATCAATCATAACAGAAAATCTAAAAATCTATTGATATCATTAGGATAAAAAGATTTCACAACTCTGACAGATTCTCTGATCCTAAAGGGATAGTCTACACCAATTGTTTTATTGATTAAAAAGATAAATAACATCTTTACTACCCATTCCCCAGCTTTGCACAACCAACATTGTTAGATTAATATATTTTATAACATTTAAACCTCTAAATGTCTGCCTGTTTCACATGCTTTTTTAATTAGCTTTTCACAGCAACAGACTGCGAATTCATGTGGGCCATATAGATAACTTTGTGATGTCTCCCATGCAGTTGTGCAGGATACAACACTAATTGGCTAAAATGCAAGTCAATAGATAATAGATAAATAGCCATGTGATCAGGGGGCTGTAAGAAGAAGCTTAGATACAAGATAATCACAGAAGTAAAAAGTATGTTAATATAACCATGTTGGCTGTACAAAACTGGGGAATGGGTAATAAAGGGATTATTTATCTTTTTAAACAATAATAATTTTGGAGTAGACTGTCCCTTTAAGCCAGAAAATCTGACAGGAAGTTTAAATGAAACGAGGAAGACTAGAAGAGGGATGTTTTTGTCTGCCACAAGAAAGGCGCAACGTTTTGACAGAAGGATTAGGGAATTCTGAGAAGGCCCAGAATATGTAATGTACCATTAATGTTTGCTCTGGGTGCTTGGGAGTTCTGACATGAATCAGATGTAAACACAAAAGGTTGAAAAACAAACATGCTGTACTAGGTGAGAGTTGTATGGAATCCTACTTCAAACTACAGAAAAAGCAACATCTATTTATCTCTCTTTCTCTCATCCCAAATAGTAAAACGTGTTAGCAAATTTTCTTACTGTGTTAATGCTTTCATATAACTACGTCTTTAACCCCTGTAGAGGAGACCTAGCCGAAGACATTGTGTGAGCCAATGACAAGAGGCATATTTACATTTGTTTATAAACAAATACAAAGTTTTAAATTGATGGCTAGGTAGTCATTTCTTTGCAAAACTACATTTTAACTTAAATTTATTTTTATTTTTGTTAACACAACCTCAACAAGTAGTTTACATAGCACATAAAAATGGAAATAAGGGAAATTTAGAGATTGTTGAATATATATATATATATATATATATATATATATATATATACTGTATATATGAAATAAGTGCGTTTGTGTGTGTAAATGCTTATCAATAACTTGATTAAAAAAAAAGTTTTTTAAGCATTTATAAGTCATTCACAATTTTCAGGTTTTTGCAAAATAAGAGCAGTCAATGGAAACACCACTTGAAATATGAGTATGTTTATATCTCATCTCCTCTGCTGTTGTAAATTAAGATAAAAATTGAGCTGATCTAAGCAATTTACTGTGTAGTGTGTTTCTGGGTAAGAGGGGACTTAAAGGGACACTGAACCAAAAAATGTTTCTTTTGTAATTCAGACAAAGCATGCAATTTTAAGCAACTTTCTAATTGACTACTATTATCAAATTGTCTTCATTCTCTTGGTATCTTTATTTGAAATGCAAGAATGTAAGTTTAGATGCCGGTCCATTTTTGGTGAACAAACTGGGTTGTTCTTGCTGATTGGTGGATAAATTCACCCACCAATAAACAAGTGCTTTCCATGGTCCTGAACCAAAACAATAGATTAGATGCCTTCCTTTTCGAATAAAGAAAGCAAGAGAACAAAGAAAAAGTGATAATAGGTGTAAATTAGAAATTTGCTTAAAATTGCATGCTCTATCTGAATCATGCAAGAAAAAATTTGGGTTCAGTGTCCCTTTAATGGGATGTTAATTATAATATAAAATAAACAATTTTGTTTTCTGAGCACTTGGTAATTGATCTTATTGCATTGTTGTGTGTGATTTGTTTTAAAAAGCATATGTCCTTTAACCCAAAATTGAAATTCTCACCTAAACATAAAAGATTACAACTGTGGAGATAAGTTAATTATTTTTTTCCCACACTTCAGGTGAAAAGTTTTTTATGTTAAAAAACCAACAAACGAATAAAAAAATATGTGATGTTTAAAGGCAGACTTTTAAATAAATGATATAACATATATGTATTTCATAAAGAAGGAAATTGTATAGGATGGCAGGTGAAACATGTAAAGACTTATGATGTATAAAAGACTAACAGGCAAAGTCTACCACAGAATGAGAAAATAATAAAAATAACAGATTAAAAAAAGGAGGATACAAATTTTTATATTTTTTCATTAACTTCTTAGTTGTAACATTGTTATACAATCCTAGCAGAAAAATGGTTCAAAATGACTGGCCGTCTTTATCATAATGCTGTGGTAATGTAAACGGCATAGGTTACACGTTACTAACCTAACTATAAAAATATAATGTGTGAATATCTCATTTTTGATGATTTTGAAATTAAAATGCTGTCACATAAATTACAAATAACTTTTACTCTAATCACAGCAAAAAAAATCTGGAAAAAAGGAGGAACTATTCTTGTTTGAAACCAGCGGAAATATATCTGTGCTCCTGATTAAAAAATAAATAAAAAAATCAAGTTGGAGTTCAGACCATTTATTACCTATGAAGAAAAACATCTGCAATGTTAAAAAAGATCATTAAAGAAATTAGAATTGCATCATCAACAAATGCATTATAAAAAGGCAATACAATAACACTTAGGGCCCCATTTATAAATCTGTGGATGCAGCTTTCAGACTTAAGAGTGGACCTGAAACGCTAGTTAAGTAGCTGCAGTATTAAGACCGCAGCAACTCAGCCTATCCGCCACTTCAAGGTAGGTTTTCCAGCCGTCCTCCATTAAAATACCGCAATCTGTCGATAACTGGGCACAATGGTAGTTGGGATCACACAATGCCCCCCAAAATCTCTACTTTATCCCCCACTCTTGGTCCCATGAGGAATATTTTTCACAACTTCGTAGCAATTTTACCCCTTTGTTGCCAGTAACATTCAAATCAATAATTTTACCTCTTTGGCTGCCAGCAACATATGTAAACAGAAGTGATGTACACCCCCTTGACTGCTCCTCACTTCTTACTGCTCCATTTTTTATAATGCATTTAGGTATATAAGGACTTTTATATTTAGCTAATACTCAGGGACTTTAAAAAAACTGTACATTTAAGTGATCAGTATTTTTGTGAAGATTTTACTGGACAGCTTGCTAAAATACTGGACTATCCGGTTGAAAACTGGACACCTGGCAAATCTACCTCAAGGTAAGATCTGATCGGGATGATTGAGAAGCCCTTCTCTCACACAATTGATTGTGCAAGAGCAGGGGGGAAGCTGCATGAGCCTGTTAACTGTGGGCAGCAGATGCTCACCGCAATGTTGGGAAGACAGATTCCCGGAAGCAAACTTTGTCCACCCAGCATTTAATAAATGGGGGCCTTAATCTGAATTTCAAATTAGTAGTATTTTTTTTTTCCCTGACAAAGTTCAAAGTGACCTCCATTTTCACTCCCCCTTGTATCATGTGACAGCTACCAGCCAATCACAAAATGCATATACGTATATACTGTGAACTCTTGCACATGCTCAGTAAAAACCTGGTGCATAAGATAGTGCACATATAAAAGTATTTTGCACATTAGGATAGTGGAAGTAAATTGAAAAAATGTATAACATTGTTTGATCTAACTGAAAGTTTAATTTTGACTTTAGTGTCCCTTTAAAATCATGTTACTGTGCCTGCACCTAGGGCATTTTGTGTCCTTTTATTTACAAGGCCCTTCGCATTATTTTGGGAGAGTCAATTGTTATACACCAACACTTTTCATAAAAACCTGTTCTCTAAACAAACATTTGGAGGGTGGAGGCCATCTTTTTTATTCTCATCAACAAAACCATCTACATCTTCCATGTTACAACTAGTTGTGCTCTACAGAAAGAAGCACAGTGATATCAGCTGCAGTTATCATAGCTCATTCATCAGAAGGCTAAGGACTGAGGTGTGGCATGGGAATGTCATGTTATGCTAGCACAGAATATTAAAGACTCACTGTCAGGCATGTCAAACGATGACCTAGTTCACAGAACATATGCCCTTTGTCTAGGCTTGTTTGAGGAATATTCATAAAAATGAAAAAGTCAAACAAACAAAAGAAATAAAATAACAAAACAGGTCAAAACAATTATAGCAGTAGTTGACTTTATTATGGTATATATATTGATTTAGCATTTATAGTTTAAAACTTTATCTCTGCTAACGGTCTCCGCCTTGATGTTGTGAAAAGATTAAGTGATTTGCTCATGGAATTATGTAACTTGCCTTCTCTTAGAATGCTGAAATCATCAAGTGGTGAAAAGATAGCAGTCTTGTCACAGTGGGCTTAAATATTCATAACTTTATTATCAATAACATCCCTCATGTACAAGGCACATTGGAAACATCTGCCAGGGGATCGCAGCTTGTCATGTCCACAGAATTAGGTTGGGTATTTTGGTGTGAGACTAACCATAAATCAGAGACCAATCTTAATATACTTGATATAATAAATATTATCAAATAACACAACTCAACTAAAATTCACCTTAATGATTTCTATCTTATATGACAAACTAAAAACCACCATTTCACTAAGTGTTCATTTATTCACACATTACATACTACCCTATTATTTAGTGGGACAAGAACTTTAGATAGATAGATAGATAGATACCGTGAGGAAGTTAAGGTGCGTAAAACTCAGAATGCAGGAATAGAAACATGAAACATCATAAGTCTTTTGGGAAGCTTTACTGAATGATAAGCAAAAAAGACCAATTAGTAATTAAAGCTGAAGAATACACACACAGCAAGTATGAACACAGGCCAAAGGTTAAACTCTAGAGTGCAGTTCAATTTCAGTAATCCTTAGAAAGTTGCAGTAACAAAGTCCAGTGGATACTGAAGCTCAAATAGTGCTATATACCCAGTGGGTAGTGGGTACAGATAGACTGTCATTGGACACCAGGTAGATACAGCAGACATAGTTGGTTTGAGGAAAGCATATTGGTATAGCAGACACAGCAGGCACAGGATACCCAGCGAGTCCTGTTGGTAAGACTTTAACGGGATATCAAATAGTTACAGCAGGCACAGCTGGTTTGAGTAAAGTTGCCACTGGTATATTATACACTGGATACTCAGCAGGCACAGGATACCCAGCGGGTACTGTTGGTGAGACTGTCACAGGATACATGATAGGTACAGCAGGCATCAGGTAAGTATGCTTGACGTACAGAAACCAGGTGAGCATAAACAGGTACAAGGTAAGTATGCTAAGTTTCAGGAACAAGGTAGGCCCCACAATAACTCAGCACAGAGTGATGGGCTGAGTATCCTTTTATAGGAGCTCCAACTCCTATTGCCTCCAGGTGGGAGTTCCGGTAATTAGGACATGGCCCCTATAAATCTAGACAGCGTGCAGCCGTGCACACCTAGAGACCTGCAGCGTCTCGCTGTCTTGCTACATGAGAAGCCGAGACTAAGGAAATCATTCTTGGAGTTCTCTGAGATCAGCACAAAGGTAATCAACCGACAGATATACAGAAAGATTGACAGACAGATAGACATACAGAAAGATAGGCAGACATTCAAATCTATAAATTTTTATAGAAATCTTTGCACCTTATAGATTGCAAAATCTATTATTATCATTATCATGATTTATTATCATTATCATGGTTTGGGGTAGCTTGCCACATGGAGTGTAGTTGTAGCAGTTAGTCAAGGCAGTTTAAGAATTATTTTGGTTAGAATCAAAAACAGAAGAGAGATGGTAAGCCTCTCTACACAGGTGTTTTCAAGGAGCCTCTGATGCTATACAAGCTTGGGTATAGTCTTATGAAGCAGGGTAGACAGTTCCAGAGGACAGGAGCAGCATGTGAGAAATCTCGGAGGCAAGAGTGGGACGTAGAGATAAAAGGAGTGGAGAGATGTAGGTCAGAGATTGATTGATTGAGTGCTTTGTAGGGTAGGGTTAATACTTTAAATTGTATTTTGGAGTGTATGGGGAGCCAATGTCAAGACTAGCAGAGCGGAGCAGCTGATATAGATCAGTGACTTAGGTGGATGAGTCTAGCTGTAGCATTCATAATAGATTGGAGGGAGGAGAGGCAGTGTTTTGGAAGGCCATTTAGAAGTAGATTGCAATAGTCAATGTGTGACAAAAAGAGCGAAATAATTCATATTTTTGTAGTTTTCTCAGTAACAATTGCTTTGGTTTCAATAATTTTGACTCAACAGGGGCTCACTGTCCTGTACAAGACAGAAACTAGGCAGGCACAACTGTGTAATCCAAATTCTTCTATATTGTACTTCAAAGAGCATTATAGTCCCTATCATAGCCCACTGCATTAAGACTTCAATGTGAAATAATGCTATACATAAAAAAAATGCTTAATTTTGTGAAATTATATTGTTAACATATTTTTGATCTAGGTACTTTGTTTAGATATTATGACTGTGGCCGACCAGAATCATGTCAATGTTATACAGTCTTGGCACTGCCCATACAAATATTTAAGCTACCAAAAACCTCACTAACATTGCTTTCATCTCAAGAGAGTAAACTCTTATGAAAACCTTTGCAAGTTTCCAGCACAAAGCTCTTTGGAGTGTGTTAGGCGCTACAGTAATAAATATATAGATTTTACAACTGTGCATCACTTCTGATTTGGTACAAATATAAATTGTAAAAACAGAGCGAGGGAATGGGAAAAAAAGGAGAATTTTTAAATGTAAATACTTAAAACGGAAAGCTATATGCATCCTATTTAAATTAGTATACAAGAAATTAAATTATGATTGGGAGTATAATGTATGTTTTAAAAAAAGGTGGAAAAACATAATTTATGCTTACCTGATAAATTTATTTCTCTTGTAGTGTATCCAGTCCACGGATCATCCATTACTTATTGAATATATTCTCCTTCCCAACAGGAAGCTGCAAGAGTCCACCCACAGCAAAGCTGCTATATAGCTCCTCCCCTAACTGCCATATTCAGTCATTCGACCGAAAACATGCAGAGAAAGGAATAACCATAGGGTGCAGTGGTGACTGTAGTTCAAATGAAAAAATTACCTGCCTTAAAGTGACAGGGCGGGCCGTGGACTGGATACACTACAAGAGAAATAAATTTATCAGGTAAGCATAAATTATGTTTTCTCTTGTTAAGTGTATCCAGTCCACGGATCATCCATTACTTATGGAATACCAATACCAAAGCTAAAGTACACGGATGATGGGAGGGACAAGGCAGGTACTTAAACGGAAGTTACCACTGCCTGTAAAAAAAAAAACCTTTCTCCCAAAAATAGCCTCCGAAGAAGCAAGGTATCAAATTTGTTAAATTTGAAAAGTATGAAGCGCAGACCAAGACTCCGTCTTGTAAATCTGTTCAACAGAAGCCACATTTAAAAAAGGCCCAAGTGAAAACCACAGCTCTAGTAGAATGAGCTGTAATCCCTTCAGGAGGCTGCTGTCCAGCAGTCTCATAAGCTAAATGAATTATGCTTTTTAACCAAAAAGACAGAGAGGCTGCTGAAGTCTTTTGACCTCTCCTCTGTCCAGAATAGACAACAAACAAGGTGAACGTTTGATGAAAACTGTAGTAGCTTGTAAGTAAAACTTTAAAGCACAAACCACGTCCAATATTGTGCAATAGACGTTCCTTCTTTGAGGAAGGATTAGGATACAAGCATGGAACAACTATCTCTTGAGTGATGTACTTGTTAGATACCACCTTAGGAAAAAAACCAGGTTGGTACGCAGGACTACCTTATCCGTACGAAGGACCAGATAAGGAGAATCACATTGTAACACAGATAACTTGGAGACTCTACGAGTCGAGGAATTAGCTACCCAAAAGGAACTTTCCAAGATAAAGATTGATATCTATGGAACAAAAAAGGTTCAAACGGAACTTCTTGAAGAACCTTAAGAATCAGGTTTAAGCTCCATGGCGGAGCAACAGTTTTAAACACAGGCTTGGATCTAACCAAAGCCTGACCAAATGCCTGAACGTCTAGAATACCTGCCAGACGCTTGTGCAAAAAAATAGACAGAGTAAAAATCTGTCCCCTTTTAAGGAATTAGCTGACAACCCTTTTCTCAAAAACATCTTGGAGAAAAGATAATATCCTGGGAATCCAGACTTTACTCCATGAGTAACCCTTGGATTCATAACAATCAGATATTTACACCATATCTATGTTCAATTTTCCTAGAGACAGGCTTTCATGTCTGTATTAAGGTATCAATGACTGACTCGGAGAAGCCATGCTTTGATAACATCAAGCGTTCAGTCTCCAGGCAGTCCATCTCAGATTGATTCTATTTAGATGGTTGAAAGGACCCTGAGGTAGAGGGACCTGTCTCAGAAGCAGAGACCGTGATGGAAAGGATGACATGTCCACCAGATCTGCATACCAGGTCCTGCGTGGCTACGCAGGCGCTGTCAAAAACACCAAAGCCCTCTCCTGCTTGGTCTTGACCTCCGGAGGAAATCGCACTCCCCCGGAAGAAAAGTCTGACAACTTAGAAAATCCACCTCCCAGTTCTCAACATCTGGGATATGGATAGCTGATAGACAAGAGTGAGTCTCTGTCCAGTGAATTATTGTAAGACTTCTAACATCGCTAGGGAACTTCTGTTCCCCCTTGATGGCTGATGTAAGCCACAGTCGTGTATATTGTCCGACTGAGTATGATGTACCTCAGAGTTGCTAACTGAGGCCAAGTCTGAAGAGCATGGAATATCACTCCCAGTTCCAGAATATTTATTAGAAGGAGGGTCTCCTCCTAAGTCCACTATCCCTGAGCCTTCAGGGAGTTCCAGACTGCATCCCAACCTAAAAGGCTGGCATCTATTGTAACAATTGTCCCATCTGACCTGCGGAAGATCATACCCTTGGACAGATGGACCCGACATAGTCACCAGAGAAGAGAATCTCTGGTCTCTTGGTCCAGGTTTAACAGGGGGACAAATCTGTGTAATCCCCGTTCCTCTGACTGAGCATGCATAGTTGCAGCGGTCTGAAATGTAGACGTGCAAACGGTACTATGTCCCTTGCCGCTACAATTAAGCCGATTTCATTCATGTACTGAGCCACCGAAGGGCGCGGATGGCATGAAAAAACACGGCAGAAATTTAGAAACTTTTGACAACCTGGACTCCGTCAGGTAAATTTTCATTTCTACAGAATCTATCAGAGTCCCTAGGAGGGAAACCCTTGAGATTGGGGATAGAGAACTCTTTCCTTGTTCACTTTCCACCCATGTGATCTCAGAAATGCCAGTACTACGTCCGTATGAGACTGGGCAATTTGGATGTTTGACGCCTGTATCAGGATGTCGTCTAAATAAGGGGCCACTTCTATGCCCCGCGGTCTAAGGACCGCCAAAGCGACCCCAGAACCTCCATAAAGATTCTTGGGGCTGTAGATATCCCAAAGGAAAGAGCTACAAACTGGTAATGCCTGTCTAGAAAGGCAAACCTGAAAAACGATGGTGATCTTTATGCATCACAATGTGAGGATAAGCATCCTTCAAATCCATTGTAGTCCTCTATTGACTCTCCTGGATCATAGTTAAGATGGTACGAATAGTTTCCATCTTAAATGACGGAATTCTGAGGAATTTGTTTAAGATCTTTAGATCCAAAATAGGTCTAAAGGTTCCCTCTCCTTGGGAACCACAAACAGATTTGAGTACAAACTCTGTCCCTGTTCCTCTCTTGGAACTGGATGGATCTCGTACACAATGTAAGAATGCCTCCTTCTTTATCTGGTTTGCAGATAATTGTGAAAGGCGAAATCTCCCCTTTTTTTTGGGGGGAATCTTTGAAATCCAGAAGATATCTCTGGGATATAAATTCCAATGCCTAGGGATCCTGGGCATCTCTTGCCCACGCCTGGGCGAAGAATGAAAGTCTGCCCCCTATAGGATCCGTTACCGGATAGGGAGCCATTCTACATGCTGTCTTAGAGGCAGCAGCAGGCTCCTTGGCCTGCTTATCTTTGTTCCAGGTCCGATTGTCTCCAGACCGCCTTGGACTGAGCAAAAATTCCCTCTTGTTTTGCCTCAGAGGAAGAGGATGCCACACCTGCCCTGAAGTTTTTAAAAGGCACGAAAATTAGACTTTTTTTTTTTTTTTTTTTGGCCCTTGATTTGGACCTATCCTGAGGAAGGGCATGACCTTTTCCTCCAGTGATATAAGCAATAATCTCCTTCAAACCAGGCCCGAATAGGGTCTGCCCCTTGAAGGGAAGTTAAGTAGCTTATTTATTAAAGTCACGACAGCTGACCATGATATAAGCCATAGCGCTCTGCGCGCCAGTATAGTAAAAAAACAGAATTCTTAGCCGTTAGTCTAGTCAAATGAACAAGGCATCAGAAAACAAAGGAATTGGCTAGCATAAGCTTGTCAAATATATTCATCCAATGGAGTCGCTTAACTGTAAAGCCTCATCAAGAGACTCAACCCAGAACGCCGCAGCAGCAGTGACAGAAGCAATGTATGCAAGGGGCTGCAGGATAAAACCCTGTTGAATAAACATTTTTTATCCATTGGATCTAAAAAGCACAACTGTCCTCGTCAGAGGTAGTGGTACGCTTAGCTAGAGTAGAAACTCTTCTCTCCACCTTAGGAACTGTCTGCCAGAAGTCCCGTGTGGTGGTAACTATTAGAAAACATTCTTCTAAAAAATAGGAGGGGAAGAGAACGGCACACCTGGTCTATCCCATTCCTTATTAAAAAAAAAAAAATTTAGTAAACCTCTTTAGGTATTGGAAAAACATCAGTACACACCGGCACTGCATATTATTTATCCAGTCTACACAATTTCTCTGGCCCTGCGATTGTACACATTCATTCAGAGCAGCCAAAGCCTCCCTGAGCAACAAGTGGAGGTTCTCAAGCATAAATTTTAAATGTAGAAATATCAGAATCAGGTTAAATCATCTTCCCTGAGTCAAAAAAAAATCACCCACAGACTAAGCATATTGTAGTATATTGTAGTATCATACATGGTTCTTAAAGCGTCTGTATGCTCTGTATCTACCCCCAGAGCTAACTGCTTTCCTTTAATTTCAGGTAGTCTGACTAATACTGCTGCCAGAATATTATTCACCACCTTTGCCATGTCTTGTAAAATAAACGCTATGGGCGCCCTTGATGTACTTGGCGCCATTTGAGCGTGAGTCCCTGAAGCGGGAGTCGAAGGGTCTGAAACGTGGGGAGAGTTAGTCGGCATAACTTTCCCCTCGACAGAATCCCCTGGTAAAAGAAACGCTATGGGTGCCCTTGATGTACTTGGCGCCATTTGAGCGTGAGTCCCTAAAGCGGGAGTCAAAAGGTCTGACACGTGGGGAGAGTTAGTCGGCATAACTACCCCCACGACAGAATCCTCTGGTGATAATGTTTTTAAAGACAAAAAATGATCTTTATTGTTTAACATGAAATCAGTACATCTGGTACACATTCTAAGATGGGGTTCCACCATGGCTTTAAAACATAATGAACACAGAGCTTCCTCTATGTTAGACATGTTAGAACAGACTAATAATGAGACTAGTAAGCTTGGAAAACACTTTAAATCAAGTTAACAAGCAAATATATAAAACGTTACTGTGCCCTTAAGAGAAACAAATTTTGTCAAAATTTGAAAAACAGTGAAAAAAAAAAAGGCAGTAAAACAAACGAAATTTTTACAGTACATGTAATAAGGTAACAGAGCATTGCACCCACTTGCAAATGGATGATTAACCCCTTAATGCAAAAAACAGATAAAAAAAAAACAAAAAAAACCGACATAGACGTTTTTAAAAACAGACACAACAAACTGCCACAGCCAACAGTGGGAAGCTTCAGTTAACTGTTTCTATGCAAAATTTAAGCCAGCCATGTGGAAAAAACTTAGGCCCCAATAAGTTTTATCACCAAACATATGTTAAAAAACAATTAAACATGCCAGCAAACGTTTTAAAACACATTTTTACAAGAGTATGTATCTCTATTAATAAGCCTGATACCAGTCGCTTTTACTGCATTTAAGGCTATACCAACATTACAGTGTTATCACCAATGTACGTTAAAAAACGATTAAACATGCCAGCAAACGTTTTAAAACACATTTTTATAAGAGTATGTATCTCTATTAATAAGCCTGATACCAGTCGCTATCGCTGCATTTAAGGCTTTACTTACATTACTTCGGTATCAGCAGTATTTTCTTAGTCAATTCCATTCCTAGAAAAATATTTTACTGCACATACCTTATCTGCAGGAAAACCTGCACGCCATTCCCCCTCTGAAGTACCTCACTCCTCAGAATGTGTGAGAACAGCAAATGGATCTTAGTTACGTCTGCTAAGATCATAGAAAAACGCAGGCAGATTCTTCTTCCAAATACTGCCTGAGATAAACAGCACACTCCGATGCCATTTAAAAATAACAAACTTTTGATTGAAGAATAAACTAAGTAGAAAGCACCACAGACTCTCACAACCTCCTATCTATGTTGAGGCTTGCAAGAGAATGACTGAATATGGCAGTTAGGGGAGGAGCTATATAGCAGCTTTGCTGTGGGTGGACTCTTGCAGCTTCCTGTTGGGAAGGAGAATATATTCAATAAGTAATGGATGATCCGTGGACTGGATACACTTAACAAGAGAAATATGTCATACATACTTATATACCATTAATATTAAACATATATATTACAGCTCCTATATCTTATAGCCAACAAGGAAAGCTAATTTTTAATCATTAACTTAATATTACAGTACCTGTTTCTCCCCAGAGTGTGTCATTTTCATTGATATCCAAAAACTGACCATTTTCCTGGTTCAGAAGACATCTCACCACCTGTAAAATAACACAAAAAAGACTTAGTAAATGTTTATCAGAGTGAAATACACATTATAAACACACTAAAACACAAACATTATTCCTCCTTTGTATAATGCTTTACGGAAAAGCACTATGGACTTTGGAGGTGCTATACAAACAAAGAAAAATAATACTGAAGTATCTCAAATTTAATTAGCAAAATAGTGTCATAGCTCAAAGAAGTCAGATATCATCGCCATTTAAGCGGTTTCTAAAGCTATTAGAGACTGGTTGTATTTAGTTAGAATTAACAAGCTGAGTAACTCTACAGATATCCATCCTTAACTAAGAAACATGAAGCTGGATGAGCAACCTGCCTAGTGCAAGTTTAGAGTAAAAGTTTGCACAGTTTCTGATCATACTGGGTCTATTTGGTACCTAGAAAACAGATGTCCATCTGTGCCAAAATAATATTTTCGAGCCATTTTAAAGTATCAGTTTAATTAAAGAGATTTTGCAGGCTTGTGATTTGACACTGTATTGAATAGCATAAATGATTCCTGCTACACTGATGTAAAAGCATATTAGGCAGAAATATCATGCCATTATTTATAATAAGTGTGTATTAAGATACACATATTGTCAGTAAAATCTTGTCTAATACCAAATGTAAAAGCAGGTCATATATTTGAGAAACATAGAGAGACTACTATGTATTGCCCTGTATGTCAGACAAGGAGATAAAACCAAAGGAACTGTTGTAAATAAAAACAAAACAAAAATACAGCTACATTTACAGCTAAAGAGTTAATTAATTTATAATAATAACACAATTTACTTGCTTCAAACCACTTGATTTTATTAGAAATAATAATATTTTTTTATTGGTTAAAACACATTATTTTGCATAATAGAAAATGTGGGGATCCTACAACTATTTAAGAACACATTTATTGTTGAGTATATATGTGTAATATTTACTAAATCACATAACTTACAATATTGCAAATGCCTTACATTTTCCATTTTAAACAGATGTGGCATATATAAACACTCATTTCCATATCTGAGAAATTCATTCATAAAATAAACTAAGTGTACAATTCCCAGTGGGGTATTTCTTTTTAGATACGTATACATAGCACCAGCACGCACATGGCAACAGGTAAACATTAGTTCTATGCAAGAGGTTCACACAGGGAAAGACCGGCTGAACTAACACCACGAGGAGCGAATAAACAAATCTTGCAGAATTTAACCTGAAACCCCAAATCCAGGCTCTGCCTCAACATGAAAAGATATTTACTTGTATATGACCTAAAAATGACATTGTGTAACAGATACAGAATGAGATTTTGCCCCCCTTATTTTATTTTTCTGTAGCAAAGAATTAATATAGTTTTTTTGGTAACCAGTTGATATGTGTGTGATAATCCAAGTGTCTGCTAAAGCCAAGAAATACTTTAGCATATAGCTGGTACCGAAGTTTCCCTGCGCATAGCTCATAGTACAGAGATAATATATGCAAGTTATTTATATAAGAATCATGTGTTCTATTCTTACAAATGCTGGCATTTTCTTGATAATATTTATTATGTATTGATGAGCATGCTCACTCTATGACTAACATATTATTAAAGCAATGTACTTGTTTGTGCACAGGTAACTTCCTGTACTATACCTGGTAACTTCAGCCTAAAAAATCCAATAACCAAAATGTCACTGAGTTGACCCACAGCTTTCTCTATCTTGTAGTAACCTGATGCACGGTGTTAAATCATTACCAAAACTATGTATTCTCATTAAAACACAGATTACCCTGCATTCTTGTGCTGTCTATCTGGTCACTTGTACTATTTAGTGCCTGGATGTGCAACCATTAATAGGATATTTCACAAAAACTGCCAGAGTATATAAATATATCTTTACTTGACAGCTGTCTTTAATTCGCTATCCTTTTCAATTTTAGTTTCACCTTCTTGAGCAGATTTTATACTGTCAAAATCTAGTTTCAGAGTCTCCTGTTTTCAAAGTTATTTGGGGTTTCTTGACAGGATACACCAAACCTTCTTGTTTCCAGCAAATATCTACCTCAGTGTCTTCCTACTAATCTTCAGGTGTATATTATGGGCTCTTTTTTTATTCTATGTTTTTGTTTTGGACATTTGATCTCAAATATTGTAAACCAACTTTAAAGGGACACTGTAATAAAAAAAACAACTTAGTTTAAATTGATTAAACATTTATAAATAAAACACTTTTAAATGCACTTTCATTTCTAAATAATTACTGTTCCGCCACAATTTCATTTAGATTTTTTATTAATTTCCAAACCCACTCCGTGGGTACAGTTGCTGTTTTTCCAATCTGGGCTGAGAACCCAGGTTGGAATATGGCGGCTCTTAGGCGCGATGCGCATGAGCAGGCACTAGTAACGTCATTGTAGATGTCACTCACTGGAAGTCTATGATGAATTTTGGAGACCCGCTCAATAATTCCGGCATCAGGGAGGTAATATGCGCATGCGTGAATTGAACAATTCAAATGCGCATGCGCAGGGTGACGATATCGTCAGATAATAAAATTCAGGCACTCACCATCCAATTGTATATTGCTTAAGATAATGTACTGCCCATATTTGTGGGTTTGGTTTAGTGACGTTATTGCCAAAAACTAAAATTATATTTTATAACGATAAGAAGCATCGTTGGAGAACAAAAGTAGGTAATTTAGCTTATATTTAATTATGTTAGATAAAATTTGTGTTCCTTTTCTGTGCAAAAAACAGAAAAGGAATCCTTTAAATATTTGTAATCCTTTAAATATAATAAAAGCAACTGGAGAGAGGGAGTTCTTTATTGATAGACCATGCTATATAAGTTATCTAACCAATGATTGATTACTCATTCTACACATGAATAGTCCCTCTCTCATTGGTAAATCTATCCTTTATTAACTATGTGACATTTATTATTTATGTAGGGTTTAAATATTTGAACCATTTAAATAGTTTAAATTTAAAATACTACCTTTGAGCAGTAAATTAAATTTAATGCAAAATATTTGCATGTGTCAAAAAATAAGTTTATGATTATTATGTCCTAAAGTTAGGATAATGCCGATTTTTAAAATGACTAAGACACCACAAAACTACTAAATCTATCTTTTATATTCATGAACCAGACACAGCATCCAATGTTAAGAGACGTTTCTGTTTACCTCCTCAAATTTAGTTTGAGCAGCAATATAGTACTGGGAGCTAGCTGGCGACAGCTTTACCTAGCGCAGGAGCACACTTTATGTAGCTGGATAGTGAGATCAGGGGCATTCTGGTTAGACAGTGAGCCCGTGACGCAATAGTTAAAAAAAAGTAAAAGCTTTCCTAACGTTACAGTGCAGAATTATGTAAGATCTGGGACAACATTTATTATCCCTTTAAAGGTGTTGTCTAATCACAAGTGAATACATTTAATAAAGTTATTCTGTTTCCAGGTTAACGAGGATAGCTGTGCATTAGGTGGATTGTAGAGACAATAATAGAAATCTGTAAATAAATTATTATTATTAATAATAATATTAATAATAATAATTTGTTCTATTGGTTTTGGAAGCTGACAGAGAATGTAAACCAGAGAGCTATTTTGCGTTATCTATCATATGTAATCATATCAAAATCCCTTTAAATAGCAACACCAAACACTAAAAATATGCTAGACACTATGATGTATTCAAAGCAACAATTAGGGGCCCATTTATCAAGCTCTGTATAGAGCTTGTGGGCCCGTGTTTCTGGCGAGTATTCAGACTCGCCAGAAACAAAAGTTATGAAGCAGCGGTCTAAAGACTGCTGCTCCATAACCCTGTCCGCCTGCTCTGATGAGGCAGACAGGAATCGCCGGAAATCATCCCGATCGAGTACGATCCGGTTGATTGACACCTCCCTGCTGGCGGCCGCGAGTCAGCAGGGGGCGGCATTGCACCAGCAGCTCTTTATGAGCTGCTGGTGCAATGTTAAATGCGGAGAGCGTATTGCTCTCCGCATTCAGCGAGGTCTTGCGGACCTGATCCGCACTGTCGGATCAGGTCCGCAAGACCTTTAATAAATTTGCCCCTTAGTCTGAGAATAATATGCAGATTTTTAACATTATATTAGATTAGTTTAAATATTGAATCATTGAATCCTAAAGTATACTTTAGTAGTTATGTTTGGAGGCAATTGCATACATGAATTAATTGAAAATAATTTGAGTTATATTATCCAAACACTTATTCCTCAAAAAGTGTCTATTCTACGTCAGAGTTAGTAACCGTCCAATGTTAAATCCAGGAGAGGCCAAATGGAAATAACGATAAAGATTAAAGTAAAACTCCACATACATAATAGAGTTTTAAATATGCTCCTGATTTCCAACAGAATATTGTAAGCAGAGGTTATCTCATAGTCTGGCAAACAACACTTTAACTCTGCAGCACAATCATTTGATTTCAACATTACAAGTTCAATTAAGTCCACAGTCCTATTTTATTTTTCTCATAACAATCTGAGGCTGCCTACAAACTGCACCATAAAAGTAAAATGTTCCAACACATAACACAGTTGCTTCCCTTGCCTGTGACACGTTTATATGCAGCACTAAATGATGTGTACAATAAGCTCAAAATCAGAACCATTTTTAATTTACATTTTATGTTTAATTTCAGTTTGTTTCATTTCACTAAACATATTTCCTATTTAGGTAATGTTTTTAAGTGAGCTTAAAGGGACATGAAACCCAAATTATTTATTTCGTGATTCGGATAGAGATTTTGAATTTTAACCACTTTACAAATGGCTTCTATTATCAAATTTGTTTTGTTCTCTTGGTATTCTTTGTTGAAAAAGATACCTAGGTAGGCTCAGGAGCTTATCGGTGGCTGCACATAATGCCTCATGTTATTAGCTCACCTAATGCAATCAGCTAGCTCCCAGTAGTGCGTTGCTGCTTATTCAATAAAGGATACCACGAGAATGAAGCAAATTATATAACCGAAGGAAATTGCAAAACGGGAAGCCCCGGCGATGCCCGTCACTCTACAGGCACGATCGCTGGGGTAGGAGCGGGTGGGAGCCCCCAGATCTTCCTCAAGGTGGGAGGGTGCTAGTGACGGCTCTGAGCCGTCATTAGCACCAGAGTGGGAAACTCTGACGGCTCAGAGCCGTCATTAGCACTCAAAGGGTTAAAATTGTATGTTTTATACCAGTGATGACTAACCTTGGACAACCCTTAGATGTTTTGAAAATACATTTCCCACGATGCTTAGGAATTCAAGCAGTCTTGTTGAGCATCATGGGAAATGTACTTCTAAAACATCAGGGGTACCAAGGTTAACCATCACTGCTCTATACAAATCATGAAATAAAAATGTTGGGTTTCATGCCCTTTAAATAGCTAACAATACTCTTCTGTGGCTGGAAAACTAACTAAAAGCATCAAATAATGCTGTCACACCACCAGTTGCCTCACTGGGTATCTGCCCTTATTATCACTGCAGGAGGACAGGTTCGCAAGTAGTGAACCTGTCGGCCTGCAACTGCCACTTCTGATGCTGCCTCGTATGGCAAAATTTAACATTGCACAAGAGGTTTCTTGTGCAATGCCACCCCTGCACAAGCGCATGTCAATCACTCGTGCTTGTGTCTGGGTGATTGATCTTGCCACCTCTGAGGTAGAGGAGAGGCAAAAGAAGCACTTTTTGCTTCTTAAAGGACCACTAAATTTAGCAGAATTAAATAACTGAAAAATACATAATAAAAAGACAATGCAATAGCAGTAGAATATGTTCTGGCAAATTTCAAAGTTAATCCCTTTTCCCAACGGCCTGTATCATGTGACAGGCATCATTCAAGACCAATCACAAATGCATATATACTGTACATGCTCAGTAGGATCTAGAGCCTCAGAAAGTGTGCATATAAAAAGAATGTGCATGTTGTGATAATGACAGTACATTTAATTTTTTTTATATTGCATACACTATCTGAATCATGAAACTTACATTTTTGACTTAAAGGGACAGTATACACCAATTTTCATATAACTGCATATAATAGACACTACTATAAAGAATAATATGCACAAATACTGATATAAAAATCCAGTATAAAACAGTTTAAAAACGTACTTAGAAGCTCCCAGTTTAGCTCTGTTAAAAAGGTTACTAGAACACCCACTGCAAGTGGGAAACAGCAGACACTCCCCCTTCATATGAAAAGACTCTTTACACAAACTGGAGCAAGCTGGAGTAGGTATTCATCAGTATTCTCCTAAAACTTTGGGGCTTGGTTAGAAGCCTGACAATCAGAGCAATGTTATTTAAAAATAAGCAAAACTATACATTTAAAAAAACAAACAAACTGTATAGGCTATATAAATGGATCATCTACAAAACATTTATGCAAAGAAAAATCTAGGGCGCGATCCGATAAAGATCGTAGTTTGTGGCGCAAGTGAGGGAACCCCCGCCGCCCGTAGTTTCAGCTCGCAACTCGAGCTATCCTATATACGGCGCCGTCAGATGCTAAAGTCTGATAAACCAGCGATAAACCAGCGATATCCAGAAATCTGCGTAAGTACAAATTTCTGTAGTCACCAGTGACTTACGGCACTTTAGAAACTGCCGGCGCCTACAAAACCTGACTAAATTATTAAATCTCCCGTACTGTCTAACACGCCTCCCAGACATAGCCCGACACGTCTAACCCTCTATCCGCTATCCCCCCTCACTACCCTAACAATAAAAAATGTATTAACCCCTAAACCGCCGCTCCCGGACCCCGCCGCCACCTACATTATCTATATTACCCCCTAATGTGAGCTCCTACCCCGCCGCCATCTACATTAACTACCCCCTAATGTGAGCCCCTTACACCGCCGCCAGCTATATTAAAATTATTAACCCCTAATTTAATCCCCCTATACCGCCGCCAGCTATATTAAATACATTAACCCCTAATCTAATCCCCCTATACCGCCGCCAGCTATATTAAATAGATTAACCCCTAATTTAATCCCCTACACCGCCGCCAGCTATATTAACTATATTAACCCTAATTATATTAGGGTTAATATAGTTATTATATTATATATATTAACTATATTAACCCTAATTATATTAGGGTTAATATAGTTAATATCGTTATTATATTATATATATATATTAAGTATAATAACCCTATCTAACTCTAACATCCCTAACTAAATTCTTATTAAAATAAATCTAATTAATATTAATATTATTAATTAAAATATTCCTATTTAAATCTAAATACTTACCTATAAAATAAACCCTAAGATAGCTACAATGTAATTAATAATTACATTGTAGCTATTTTAGGGTTTATATTTATTTTACAGGTAACTTGGTATTTATTTTAACTAGGTACAATAGCTATTAAATAGTTAATAACTATTTAATAGCTACCTAGTTAAAATAATTACCAATTTACCTGTAAAATAAATCCTAACCTACGTTACAAATACACCTACACTATCAATAAATTAAATAAACTACAAATATCTAAACTAAAATACAATTAAATAAACTAAACTACAAAAAAAAAAACACTAAATTACAAAAAATAAAAAAAAGATTACAAGATTTTTAAGCTAATTACACCTATTCTAAGCCCCCTGATAAAATAATAAAGCCCCCCAAAATAAAAAAATGTCCCTACCCTATTCTAAAATACAAAAGTTAACAGCTCTATTACCTTACCAGCCCTTAAAAGGGCCTTTTGCGGGGCATGCCCCAAAGAAATCAGCTCTTTTGCCTGTAAAAAAACACAATACCACCACCCAACATTACAACCCACCACCCACATACCTCTACTCTAACCCAAACCCCCCTTAAATAAACCAAACCAATCAGCCAATCAGATTGAACTTGAATTTGATTGGCTGATTGAATCAGCCAATCAGATTTTTTTACCTTAATTCCGATTGGCTGATATAATCCTATTAGGAAATCGGAATTCGACTGACGCCATCTTGGATGGCGTCATTTAAAGGAACCTCATTCGTCGGGAAGTCATCGTGCCGGATGGATGTTCCGCGTCGGAGGAGCGAAGAAAGAAGATTGAAGATGCCGCTTGGAAGAAAACTTTGCCCCGATGGAGGACCTCTTCTCTGCCGCTTGACTGAAGACATCGCCGGATGGAAGACTTCTTCGTTGCCGCTTGAATGAAGACATCGCCGGATGGAAGACTTCTTCTCTGCCGCTTGATTGAAGACATCGCCGGATGGAAGACTTCTTCTCTGCCGCTTGATTGAAGACATCGCCCGGATCGGATGAAGAGTTCTGCCCGGCTGGGTGAACACAAGGTAGGGAGATCTTCAGGGGGGTAGTGTTAGGTTTATTTAAGGGGGGTTTGGGTTAGAGTCGGGGTATGTGGGTGGGGGGTTGTAATGTTGGGGGTGGTATTGTGTTTTTTTTTTACAGGCAAAAGAGCTGATTTCTTTGGGGCATGCCCCGCAAAAAGCCCTTTTAAGGGCTGGTAAGGTAATAGAGCTGTTAACTTTTGTATTTTAGAATAGGGTAGGGACATTTTTTTTATTTTGGGGGCTTTATTATTTTATTAGGGGGCTTAGAATAGGTGTAATTAGCTTAAAAAGCTTGTAATCTTTTTATTTTTTGCAATTTAATTGTTTTTTTTTTGTAATTTAGTTTAGTTTATTTAATTGTATTTTAGTTTAGATATTTGTAGTTTATTTATTTTATTTATAGTGTAGGTGTATTTGTAACTTAGGTTAGGATTTATTTTACAGGTAAATTGGTAATTATTTTAACTAGGTAGCTATTAAATAGTTATTAACTATTTAATAGCTATTGAACCTAGTTAAAATAAATACCAAGTTACCTGTAAAATAAATATAAACCCTAAAATAGCTACAATGTAATTATTAATTACATTGTAGCTATCTTAGGGTTTATTTTATAGGTAAGTATTTAGATTTAAATAGGAATATTTTAATTAATAATATTAATATTAATTAGATTTATTTTAATAAGAATTTAGTTAGGGATGTTAGAGTTAGATAGGGTTATTATATATATATATATATATATATATATATATATATATATATATATATATAATATAATAACGATATTAACTATATTAACCCTAATATAATTAGGGTTAATATAGTTAATATATATAATATAATAACTATATTAACCCTAATATAATTAGGGTTAATATAGTTAATATAGCTGGCGGCGGTGTAGGGGGATTAGATTAGGGGTTAAACTATTTAATATAGCTGTCGGCGGTATAGGGGGATTAGATTAGGGGTTAATGTATTTAATATAGCTGGCGGCAGTATAGGGGGATTAAATTAAGGTTTAATAATTTTAATATAGCTGGCGGCGGTGTAGGGGGATTAAATTAGGGGTTAATGTAATTAATATAGCTGGCGGCGGGGTAGGGGGATTAAATTAGGGGTTAATGTAATTAATATAGCTGACGGCGGGGTAGGGGGATTAAATTAGGGGTTAATGTAATTAATATGCGGCGGTGTAGGGGGATTAAATTAGGGGTTATTCATTTTAATATAGCTGGCGGCGGGTTAGGAGCTCACATTAGGGGGTAGGTAATATAGCTGGCGGCGGGGTAGGAGCTCACATTAGGGGGTAGTTAATGTAGGTGGCGGCGGTATAGGGGGCTCACATTAGGGGGTAGTTAATGTAGGTGGCGGCGGTGTAGGGGGCTCACATTAGGGGGTAGGTAATGTAGGTGGCAGCGGTGTAAGGGGCTCACATTACGGGGTAGGTAATGTAGCTGGCGACGGTGTAGGGGGGATCACATTAGGGGGTTATACTTTTAATGTAGCTGGCGGCGGGGTCCAGGAGCGGCGGTTTAGGGGTTAAATACTTTATTAGGGATTGCGGCGGGGGATCACGGTTGACAGGTAGATAGACATTGCGCATGCGTTAGGTGTTATGTTTTATTTAGCAGGTAGTTTAGGGAGTTACGGGGCTCCAATAGACAGCGTAAGGCTTACTACGGCTGCATTTTGTGGCGAGGTGAAAATGGAGTAAGATTTCTCCATTTTCGCCACGTAAGTCCTTACGCTGTATATTGGATACCAAACTGCGCGGGTTTGGTATACCTGCCTATGGCCCAAAAAACTACGGGCGAAGGCAGAAATATACGAGCGTAACTTCTAGGTTACGCCGTATATAGGATACCAAACCCGCGCAAAATTCGGCGTCGCCGGCTTTTGCGGGCGACGCTGCATATCGGATCGGGCCCCTAGTGTTTAATGTCCCTTTAAATATGTGATTGCGGGGGGCGGAGCCTGACTGAGCTTGGTGATGGCTGCTTAGATCCCAAGCTCTGAGCTGCAAACATAAAAAAGCCAGTATAATCATAATATATTGCAAGCCAGGATTACAGGACTAAAGCTGCAAAAGTGTCTTAACTGACACAAGAGAATTATGTGAGACTTGCAACATTCAGGAACGCTTTCCACACTTTAATACTACAGCGAGGACATTCGCGCCAAAACGACATGCAGGGAAGAAGCCACAGATCCCGGTAGCTCAACCCGTCTTCCAAAAGAGACCATGCATACCCTGCAATCTTCCCTAACAGCGTACGTCTAGAGGAGCTGATTTTTACATTGCATCGCTCCGGGGAGGTACTTTGGGCGCTGGAGGGACTTTGGAGCTACACCGCTCCTCTCCGACCCTAACGAGACTCTCAGGTAGGCCGCGAAAGCGGACAGATATATTGGAGCAGAGCGGGTGAGAACCGCGACACGCAGCATATAATTGAAAAACCTGGGGGGCACTCAGACGGTTACATGCCTTAAGCGGCTAGACAGATGAAGTGATTGAAATCACGTAGCAACACATGGAACCACCATCTTGTTAATAGAGGAGGAGAGGGGGCACAACTAATACCTAAGTGGGGATGGGGATATTCCTACCATGAGAGATGATGTCTTAAAGTGTTACACTGATATAAAAAGAGGCTGAGGTTTTTATTAATATACCATGGATAAAGTCGCTACATAGCCACAACCAACTCAGTTTTTGGGGGCCTAGCTAAAACGTAATGACCTCACAGTGATACGGAGCCGAGAAGGATAAAAGGCATTCAGAAGGGAGAGACAATTCTGACACACATTAGAAGCAGCAGCTTAAATCAACTTATGCAAAAGTGAAGATAAAATTGAATTAAACTGTTTCACCCCTTTATCTACTTTCACTAGATGATATCTGGGCTCACCAATTTATACAAGGGACTTTGAATCTGGAAATAACTATCCTTGAAGGTCTGCTTTGGTCTTCTCTTCTCTATCTCGATTAGTATGTCAGCTAAAAGACCACTTAGAGGAGAAAAATTACACAAATCCACAACAGTGAGCTCTTTTTTTAAACCCTCTAAGCAATCTAAGAACTCAGAATCCTTAGCAATGGAGGACACAGGGGACTCAGATACTGAGTCTGCACCTTCCACTACAGATGTGGACAAGCACCCGGTGACAAAAGCTGACTTCAAAAATTTAATTTCTAAACAGGATTTTGCTAACAATTTTGAAAAGTTATGGGAAAAAATGGACACTATGCATAATGCTGTAACTTCTAGCTTAACAGATATACGATCTGACCTAGCGGATTTGGGAGGCAGAATAGATGCTTTGGAAGAGCAAAATGACACTATCACAGAAGAACTGGCAGCGTCTTCCCAAACTATCCAAACACAACAACAGACCATCGTGGAACTACAGGATAAGGTTGATGATCTAGAAAATAGATCTCGCAGAAACAATATAAGATTGAAAGGAGTTCCAGAATCTATTGCTAGTTCAGATCTACCGACATATCTACAACAACTATTCCACAATATAACCGGGGAATCAGAAGAAGCAGATTACGACATAGAGAGAGCACATAGGGCATTAAAGGCAAAGCCCAGAGGAGAAGCACCACCCAGGGATATCATCATCAAGATGTCATTTTTCCAAGATAAGGAAAAGATTCTTCAAGCCTCCAGGAACAAACCAACGTTCAAATTTCAAGGGACGGTAATACAATTTTTTCAGGACCTCAGCCTCCGAACACTCCAAAGAAGAAGCTCATTGAGACCACTCACCTCTCTTTTAAGAAAACATCAAATTAAATACAAATGGGGGTTCCCCTTTGCTCTGTATATCTTGAAAGACAATAAAACCACTACAATACATGAACCAGCAGAAATCGACCATACATGTCAACTCCTAGGACTGGAGTCCCCCCTCATCCCCACAGAAGATCACCCACCAAAACAAACAGGCCCCCCAAAACAAACCAAATGGACAAAAGTGACCCGCAAAGGTACAAAGAAATAAGACATCTAAAACTCCACCACCAGGACATATGGAAGTTCTTCAATACAGAATTACTTTTCCAAACCCAAGAAATTTCCACATAAAGGTTGCCCGGGACTTCGGGAGGAAATATCTCCGGATATGTTACCTATTGCTGAATGTCCTCAACCCTGGTCTTTTAGGCTGGGATTCTACAAAGGCCACATTAGGGAAAGCTATCCCTGATAAGGACTGAACAAATTTATTGTTGCAAAGTTTACTGTTAAATAGAGTTTAAAAAGTTCATATTATGCTGGCATATCAAAGTTAGATATATTAAAATGCAGGCAATCCTCGTATTAGCATAGGACTGTTAGATTCTATGCCGGTAAAGGACCCGCGAGACGGGCATAAGTTTAAGTTATTTTTGTATTATTGTTTATTTTATTGTGTTTTTTCTCAACTGTACTACTCTTTTGCTCTAACTTTATCTTATTCATCTCCCAGGGGCTCGGGGGCTCACCTTCTCCCCTCTTTGCAGAGATATAGTCACGCTCTCCTTCCTGAAGAGGAAACCCAAACAACTACAGAGAAACCACAGTGGCTCATAGATGGTCTGGTAATGTTATACACCCATAACACAATACACTCATGATACCCCAAATTCAGTTAATATCTCATAATGTTCGAGGGTTAAATACTAATGTTAAAAGGCGCACTGCTATGAATCAGTACCAACACTTAGGAGCAAATATCATATTCCTCCAAGAAACCCATTTTACACAAAATATTATCCCAAAATACTGGGCCAAACATTTCACACAACATTATCACGCTACCACAGATTCAAAAAAGAGGGGAGTCTCGATACTGATACACTCTAGCTTATCTTTTGCCCATGAATCCACCATAGCAGATAAAGATGGTAGATATGTATTGGTCAAGGGACGTCTACAAGATGCTGACGTGGTTTTGTGCAATATCTATGCACCGAATGAAAATCAACACTCATTTTTTCAGAATATCTCTGATTTACTCACTAACTGGTCCCAACACAAAATAATAGTAGCAGGTGACTTCAACATAACACTGAACAAACACACTGATAAAGGTACCAAAATGACTCCCAAACAGCTTAGACACAATAGAATAGTTAAAGCCATTCAGGAACACTTGACCCCACACTCACTTATCGATTCTTGGTCCACACTATATGGACAAACATCAGATACAACCTTTTATTCTTCAGCTCATAAACAATACACGAGAATAGACTACATTTATACCAGCCAAATATTGCAACCTCTCTATGGTAGCTCCAAAATACACCCCTGTGTTTGGTCAGATCACTCTATCCTCACTCTACACCTAGAAGGTTTTGTAGATACTTTGAGAACACGAACATGGACCTACAATCCATTACTTATCAAAGATCCCCTGATAAGGGAGAAACTTCAGACGTCACTCACAGAATTTTGGAATACAAACAAAGGGTCCACATCAAACCCCATTTCCCCATGGGCAGCACATAAAGCATACTTAAGAGGGCTACTTATTAGAGCGAAAGCAATACGCAACAAACAAAATAAGATTCTACTTACACAACTTCATGACGAAATACAGGAACTGGAGACACGACACAGACTAACTCGCAGGCAAGACTTACTACCCATGTTAGAGTCCAAACGGACACACCTAGCTAAACTTTTAAATGACCACTCAATTAGAGCGATCCAGAAACTCAACACACAATACTACATTTACGCTAACAAACCGGACAAGTTCCTGGCTCACAAACTCAGGGAGAGATGCAAGGCATCCTCGGTACTGTCTATAATGCTTCCATGCGGCACCTTAGTGTCTCACCCACAACAAATAGTGAATGCCTTTGCGGATTTCTACGGGAAACTATATGACGGTACCAAAGTAATACACTCACAACAGGTAGCCTCCCAAACTGAGAAATTTTTAGAGGAAACAAACTTAGATCCCCTATCACAAGAAGACCTAGATAGCTTAAACTCTCCCATAACTAATATGGAAGTTCTCGGGGTTATCAAAGACCTTAAGTCAGGGAAATCAGCAGGCCCAGATGGATTTGCTAGTGAATACTATAAAGCATTTACAGGAGTATTGGTACCCCACCTCACAGACGTATGTAATTGTATTCTGGAGGGACATGATATTCCGGAGGACTTATTGCAGGCTAGGATTGTGGTGATACCAAAGCCAGGGAAAAACCATAAACTCTGTTCAAGTTATCGCCCCATCTCACTCATTAATCAAGATTTGAAGATTCTAACAAAAATATTAGCTAACCGCCTTAAACTTATTTTACCGAAACTGATACACTTAGACCAGGTGGGATTTGTTATTGACAGGGAAGCACCAGACAATGTTCGTAGGCTGATCAATATCATAGAATTTGTGGGAAACACCAAGATGCCTTCTCTGCTCCTCTCGTTGGATGCAGAGAAGGCATTTGATAGAATAGACTGGAGATTCATGATGGCAGTTTTAAATCAGATGGGATTTCGGGGATCTTTTATTACAGCTCTGAGAAAGATCTATTCTACACCAACAGCCCAAGTGTCCATCTCAGGTTATAAATCGAAATCTTTCCCTATCCTAAATGGTACCAGACAGGGTTGCCCCCTGTCGCCCCTCATTTTTGCATTATGCATTGAACCGTTGGCAGCCAAAATTAGACAGAATGTAGATATCTCGGGAGTAAAGATAGGAGACCGGGAATACAAACTAACACTATTTGCAGATGACATCTTACTTACATTGACTAAACCACTAATCTCCCTACCCAACCTGTACAAAACCCTAGAAGAATTTTCTCAAATCTCAGGATACAAAATTAACCATGACAAGTGTGAAGCATTATCACTAGGACTTCCACCACACACAAAAAAACTCATTGAAGCCAACTTTGATATGAAGTGGCCTGCGCATTCTCTTAAGTACTTGGGGATCTACTTAACCCCACTAGTCACCCAGTTATACAAACATAATTATGGATGACAGATGGAAGAGGCGCCTCATGGGACAAGTATCGTTTTAGACAGCAAAGGGACACACATAAGCGGCGAACCCCCCACACAGAGTGTTACTCACAAGAGCGGCGGTACAAACGTGTACCCAGACAGGCAGGACGGAACCAAAGGTCGCCCGTCAGACAGGCGTAAACTCAGTACGCTAGGCAAACGTCACTCGGCAAGCAGCGTCAGAGTAAACCCAGCAGGGGAACCAATAGAGTCGAAGGGAACTCGACACAGCGGACCTCCAAAGGGGATCAGGAACGTAGCCAAATTCCTCCAGCGGCAATGGTAATAGAAAACAGGCAGGTGTGATGTGCTCAAAAATACATTTATTGAGTACAAACAGATAAAAACAAGCGTACAGCAACGCGTTTCTCAACAAATAGTCGTTTCATCAGGCTGATACTAATACATGAAAATACCTGCTCTATTTATAACACACCTGTGTCAATCACAGAGCTCCTGCTACTGACACACCTCCAGGTGGACATGACTGATGATAGAATGTGAATCAAGTAGGAGGTGTCCCAGGAGCCAGGAGCTAAGGATGAACTACCAACAACAAATAACATACACAAATATTTCATACATTCTGAATTATATGTTTGTAATTGGTCTGTCCTTACAGTGAATATACACATTCAGATCATACATGTAATAAATATTATTGTAACAATATGCAACATATGAAGAATTAAAAAATTAAAACGCTCACAAATTAAGATCGTAGTTTAATAAAATCTAATAATGTATCGTAAAAACCCAGTGTCATTAAAAGATTTAGACCAGAAGATAAAAATGAATAAATAATGGTCCAGTTTGGCAGAAGGGGCTGAGTGATGTTTAAAAAATAATAAATAATAAATCAGATAAATCAATAAATGAAATAAAGATTAAGATAAGTGTTTGTTAAAAGGTGGGGGGGAGGGGGGGGGGGGGGGGGGGGAAAGAGCGATCCTTGAATAATATAAGGATAAGACTAAGAGGACCAGCGATAAAATACCATGTCGAAGTTCTATATATGGATCTATTTGGATACAACTCTAACGGATGGCCCTAATTGGTGGATATTGAACTCGTATGGATATGGGTAGGGTGACTGAATAAAACTCTGACAGATGACCCTAATTACCGATAGTTGTACTAATAAGGACTATAAGCACCAGAGAAAAATAAATCCACAGGTTCCCGTTGTCCACTCATCATTCCTGAGAGAGCTGCCTGGATTGCCGTTTGCCGAATCCGCCATTAGCCATATGCTGTGATCATTTGCGCACTTCTATAGAGACTCTGTGTGCTATCTCGGTTCTCTATAATCAAACATAATTATGAAGTCATATATAAAAATATTAGGAGAGACCTAGCCAAGTGGAAGCTGCATCCATTCTCTTGGATGGGTAGGCTTGCATCTGTAAAGATGACGATTTTGCCCCGGCTACTATATTTATTTAGGACGCTCCCCATTGAGGTCCCGATATCAGACTTGAAAAAAATGCAGGCGGAACTTTTGACCTTCATTAGGGGGAAAAAAATGGCTAGGATAGCATCCTCACTCATAACAAAACATAAAAGCCTAGGAGGAATAGGGGCTCCCAACATAATCGAATATTACAAAGCAGCGAGATTAGCACAAACACTGCTAGTGGGGGGAGGGAAAGGCTTAGTCCTCTGGCCCAAGCTTGAAGCAGACCTAAGGGGATCCACTCACACGGATGATATACTATGGTGCAAACAAACGACAGACAAAGCACTAACTAGGTATCGTTCACATGTCGCCGACCACACCACTCACCTATGGTCTCTAGTAAGTAAACAACTTAAACTATCTCCCACTCAATCGATCATGCGCCCAATGAGATATCTCTTCACTTCTGACACCCAGCTGACGGTGGATAAATGGGCAAACAAGGGACTGTACAGGGTCGCAGATTGGTTGGAGGGTGGTAAATCCAAGACATTCACACAAATTCAAACTCAAATAACACCTCAGAAGTTGCTATGGTTTCAGTACCTCCAAGTTAACTCCGCTATTCAACACTATACTAGACTAGGTGGGAACCATACCTCATCTCTTACAGAGTCTTTAATGTACTCAGCTCACAGGCCTAAAAAGATGATATCTAAACTATACGTAGAGATACAAACCCAAAATAATTCTACAAAACCCTCAATAATCTTAAGTTGGGAAAAAGACTTAAACATACATAAACTCAAAAAAGATTGGGATGAGATTCTACAGTCGGCGTGCGCTGGCCTACTTAGCGCCGACTTAAGAGAAAATACTATTAAGACCATCTATAGGTGGTATCTAACCCCAACTAGGACACATCATATGACTATCACAAATAATAGATTCTGTTATAGAGGCTGTGGAGAAGTGGGTTCATATCTCCACATGTGGTGGGACTGCCCCTTAATACAGCCTATTTGGGCTCGGTTGTCCTCCCTCCTAGGGGTGGTCTTAGAAGATCAAATTGTGCTAAAACCAACACAGGCCCTACTACATGATCCGTTCCCACATTACAACAAACAGATAAACACATTCATTAAGATAGCATGCACGGTCACCAGAACGTGTATCGCAAGATACTGGAAGGTGAGGGCCCCGGCATGGGAAGAGGTGAGGAATAAATTAAACCTAACGTACCGTATGTATGAAGCAGCTTCTAAAATTCTAGACACTCAACCCCAATTTGAAAGAGTCTGGTTTTATTGGACACTTAATAAGGACTTAGCCACTTAACCCCCGATAGGATTCATTAGAGGGGCAGGATTCATGGTTTGCGATGATCGGGGGGGGGGGGGGGAGCCCAGGAGCCCTGTTCTACTCTAAATCACCCCTTTTCTTTTTCTTACCTGTGCACTCCTTCTCTCCTTTCCCCACTCTACTTCTACTCATGCTCTCTGGGAGACCCCATACTAGGGGGATAAATGATAATATATCTACGAGCTGGATATAGACAGATGAGGTAGCACTGAATCCTCTGGGTTTCTTTTTCTTTCTTCTTCTTCCCTCCTCTTTTCCTTTTCCTTATCTTCTGATTCCTTTTCTTCTGTATTCTTTACAAGTTTGTATATCTGTGCATATCATTATTGAGATAACAGGTCAGGATGGAATGTCTTCATTAAAAGTTGGATACATGTGGAGATATCAGGACCTTTGATTATGCTTATATTTAAATAGATATGCCTTACTGATGTATTATTCTGCTTAATTTTTCTGTAAAAATAATAAACCTAATAAAAGATTTAAACATAAATATGTGATTGCAGGCTCGGTCATGCAAACCTGCTCTAAATAGCCTCAAATGTTTTTTGAAATATGCACTCATGAAACTGCTTTCTGTCATTGCTCTCACAGTTAGCAAATTACTTATATGTTCTGGTAAAATATACAGAATTACAGAAGGACACATTTTCTCATTGCAATTCCTGTAGCCTGTTCCAAAGAGATACAGAGGCCTATTTATCATATGTCTGTCAGACCTGGTCCGACAGTGCGGATCAGGTCCGACAGATATCGCTGAATGCGGAAAGCAATACGCTCTCCGTATTCAGCATTGCACCAGTAGCTCTTGTGAGCTGCTGGTGCAACGCCGCCCCTTGCAGACTCGCGGCCAATCACAGGGGGGTGTCAATCAACCCGATCGTACTCGATCGGGTTGAATTCCGGCGATGTTTGTCCACCTGCTCAGAGCAGGCGGACAGGGTTATGGAGCAGCGGTCTTTAGACCGCTGCTTCATACCTGGTGTTTCTGGTGATCCTGCAGGCTCGCCAGGAACAAGGGCTCCATTCGGAGCTTGATAGATAGGCCCCATAATGTCACCTGTATATTGACATCTGCTTTCATATTAAATTATTTATGGCTTCATATAATTGCTTTTGCATTAAACATATGTATCTGGTAAAAACAACATAGTTTTATGTCCCACTGTCAATTAGACCGAGTTTTTAAGCTATAACTTCTGAAATGAAACAGAAGCATTGAAGAACTGTCCTCTTGTTTTACTGTTCCTTACCACATATCATATGATATGAAAGTCTGGCTCCATAAAGGTTTATTCTCTGCTTTTTAACACAATAGTGAAATATGAGCTTGTCAGCTTATAGCTCTCTCCTTGGCTGTAAAAAACCCCTCCTCTCATTGTTCTTGTGCAGTAGCTAACACTTCTCTGCAGGGGTGATCGCCAATTCACTGGGCTGCAATGATTCCTAAAGCAACCATCATTAATTGCCACATTAGGGTCCCTGCACTCAGCTGGGGGTCTCAAGTGCAATACAATACCTTGTCCTGGCGACTCCTGCTGCATGAGCTTTTTTTTTTTTTCAGTGCTTACATCTTATGAACATTTGTGTGTTTGTATTTTTAGATCATGAAATACTATGTAAACAATAAATATTTGTTATTTAATAAAACCTAGTAACATATAAGGTTTAATTGGCTCAACAATTGCCCTAATAAATCCAGCACATGCTTCTAACGTATTATTGTTTAAAGTATAATGCATCTCTATGTACTCAAACTAAACACTTCAGCAACTATAAACTCAGTATTCTTCACCAACAACAATAATTGTTCTACGGCCGCACATTCATGATATAACCTACCTCAGTATGCCCCATGCTGGCCGCAGCTGTCAGGGATTGCTGCAATGCGTGGCTTTTTCTCACATAGTTTTGTTGCGGACTTGATGGTGTCCAATCACAACTGAGCAAGTATTTAAGGATATCACAATGCCCCCGCAAAGCGCTGTGTACCAGGGCGCTCTGTCCTTTCTTGTCGACATGATCAACCTACATCAAAGAATATGCACATTAATAGTCAAATTAATTATAAATGCAGATATAACCTTCACAGCCCTGAAACACAGTAATGCTATGATTTGACTATATTTTTTTTATACAGGACACAATGGGATAGAAAAGGCACAGCTAATATTGACAGGATACAAATGTAATGCTAAAATGGGAGTGCATTGAAGAGTTGAAGTGAAGGGATAAAAAATAAAATATAGGTACCAACTGCTGAACAGAGACCTGAAACTTACATGAAAGTTAATGAGAACATTCAACTTTAAGAGACTTTTAATTTAATGTTGTTCTCTAACATATTTATTTCTCTTGGTATCCTTTCTTGAAAAACATTCCTAGGCAGGCTCAGGAACAGCAAATGCACTATTGAGAACTAGCTGCTAATTGGTGACTACACATATATGCCTCCCATTGGCTTATCAGATGTGTTCAGCTTACTCCCGGCAGTGCATTGCTGCTCTGGGGCTGACTTTATCTATGAGTTTAATCCCACTACAGGGGTTAAACCGTAGTTATTTGCAAGCAACAGTGAAGTAATCAAATGCTTTTACACTTAAAACTTAACTACAAACACATATTTAAAGGGACAGTCTACTTGAAAAATGTTCCTGTTTAGAAATACAGATAATCCCTTTATTACCAATTCCCCTATCTGAATCATGAAAGTTTAATTTTTACTTTACTTTCCCTTTAAGTGCCGTTTAGACTAACAAGCAGCTAGGGATCACCATGATGCATTTAAAAAATAAAATGTATGACAGTTTAATAATTTTATATATTTATAAACTCATTGAGCCGCACTTCCCTTTTCTAGCAATACTTAAGTAACATGATTGCAGAACGGGCTTTGTGAATGTTTGTAATTGTAAAATACCTGAATGTCTATTTTCTTAGGGTAAAGTATTCTCACTGAAACAAGAAGTGGCTGACTGTGGGCAATCTGTGGTGTTTGGGGGCAATTTGGAGAAATGGTCCAGATTTTTCACCTAAATCTCGATTCATACCATTTTAAGTGGCTGTCCTTAAAGGGACACTTGAGTCAACATTAAAGTTTCATGATTTAGAAAAGCATACAATAAAAATAAATAAATTCTAATTTACTTCTTGTATCAAAACAAGCACAATCTTTGTATATGCAGAATGTCTGATGCTCCTACTGAGCATGTGCAAAGTGTACAGCATACACATATGCAATTTGTGATTGGCTGATGGCTGTCACATGATACAGGGGAAGGAAAATTGCATCAACTTTTAAATTTTCCAGAAAGTATTTTATTGCTCATTTAAACTCACAGTAAGTGCTATTGCATTGTCTTTTTACTGTGCGTTTGTCAGTTATTCAATTTTACTGTATTTAGAGGTCCTTCATTATGCGATAAATGTGACTTCCCTCATTTCAATGGAGCTGAACTTGTCATGAACTGCTCTGATGAGGAGCAGGTATATATCTAGGCTGACCATATGTCCCGTTTTGAAAGGGACAACATAATTTATGCTTACCTGATAAATTCCTTTCTTCTGTAGTGTGATCAGTCCACGGGTCATCATTACTTCTGGGATATTACTCCTCCCCAACAGGAAGTGCAAGAGGATTCACCCAGCAGAGCTGCATATAGCTCCTCCCCTCTACGTCACTCCCAGTCATTCGACCAAGGACCAACGAGAAAGGAAAAGCCAAGGGTGAAGTGGTGACTGGAGTATAATTAAAAAAATATTTACCTGCCTTAAAAACAGGGCGGGCCGTGGACTGATCACACTACAGAAGAAAGGAATTTATCAGGTAAGCATAAATTATGTTTTCTTCTGTTAAGTGTGATCAGTCCACGGGTCATCATTACTTCTGGGATACCAATACCAAAGCAAAAGTACACGGATGAAGGGGAGGGATAGGCAGGCTCTTTATACAGAAGGAACCACTGCCTGAAGAACCTTTCTCCCAAAAATAGCCTCCGATGAAGCAAAAGTGTCAAATTTGTAAAATTTGGAAAAAGTATGAAGCGAAGACCAAGTTGCAGCCTTGCAAATCTGTTCAACAGAGGCCTCATTCTTGAAGGCCCAAGTGGAAGCCACAGCTCTAGTAGAATGAGCTGTAATTCTTTCAGGAGGCTGCTGTCCAGCAGTCTCATAAGCTAAACGAATTATGCTACGAAGCCAAAAAGAAAGAGAGGTAGCGGAAGCTTTTTGACCTCTCCTCTGCCCAGAGTAAATGACAAACAGAGAAGACGTTTGTAGAAATTCCTTAGTTGCCTGTAAGTAAAATTTTAGAGCACAGACTACATCCAGGTTGTGCAGTAGACGTTCCTTCTTTGAAGAAGGATTTGGGCATAAAGAAGGAACAACAATCTCTTGATTGATATTCCTGTTAGTAACTACCTTAGGTAAGAACCCAGGTTTAGTACGCAGGACTACCTTATCCGAATGAAAAATCAAATAAGGAGAATCACAATGTAAAGCTGATAATTCAGAGACTCTTCGAGCCGAGGAAATAGCCATTAAAAATAGAACTTTCCAAGATAACAACTTTATATCAATGGAATGAAGGGGTTCAAACGGAACGCCCTGTAAAACATTAAGAACAAGGTTTAAACTCCATGGTGGAGCAACAGTTTTAAACACAGGCTTAATTCTGGCCAAAGCCTGACAAAAAGCCTGGACGTCAGGAACTTCTGACAGACGTTTGTGTAACAGAATGGACAGAGCTGAGATCTGTCCCTTTAATGAACTAGCAGATAAACCCTTTTCTAAACCTTCTTGTAGAAAAGACAATATCCTAGGAATCCTAACCTTACTCCAAGAGTAACCTTTGGATTCACACCAATATAGGTATTTACGCCATATCTTATGGTAAATCTTTCTGGTAACAGGTTTCCTAGCCTGTATTAAGGTATCAATAACTGACTCAGAAAACCCACGTCTTGATAAAATCAAGCGTTCAATTTCCAAGCAGTCAGCTTCAGAGAAGTTAGATTTTGATGTTTGAAGGGACCCTGTATCAGAAGGTCCTGTTTCAGAGGTAGAGACCAAGGTGGACAGGATGACATGTCCACCAGGTCTGCATACCAAGTCCTGCGTGGCCACGCAGGTGCTATTAGAATCACTGATGCTCTCTCTTGTTTGATTCTGGCAATCAATCGAGGAAGCAACGGGAAGGGTGGAAACACGTAAGCCATCCTGAAGTCCCAAGGTGCTGTCAGAGCATCTATCAGGACTGCTCCTGGATCCCTGGATCTGGACCCGTAACGAGGAAGCTTGGCGTTCTGTCGAGACGCCATGAGATCTATCTCTGGTTTGCCCCAACGTCGAAGTATTTGGGCAAAGACCTCCGGATGAAGTTCCCACTCCCCCGGATGAAAAGTCTGACGACTTAAGAAATCCGCCTCCCAGTTCTCCACTCCCGGGATGTGGATTGCTGACAGGTGGCAAGAGTGAGACTCTGCCCAGCAAATTATCTTTGATACTTCCATCATAGCTAGGGAGCTTCTTGTCCCTCCCTGATGGTTGATGTAAGCTACAGTCGTGATGTTGTCCGACTGAAACCTGATGAACCCCCGAGTTGTCAACTGGGGCCAAGCCAGGAGGGCATTGAGAACTGCTCTCAATTCCAGAATGTTTATTGGCAGGAGACTCTCCTCCTGACTCCATTGTCCCTGAGCCTTCAGAGAATTCCAGACGGCACCCCAACCTAGAAGGCTGGCGTCTGTTGTTACAATTGTCCAGTCTGGTCTGCTGAATGGCATCCCCCTGGACAGATGTGGCCGAGAAAGCCACCATAGAAGAGAATTTCTGGTCTCTTGATCCAGATTCAGAGAAGGGGATAAGTCTGAGTAATCCCCATTCCACTGACTTAGCATGCACAGTTGCAGTGGTCTGAGGGTGTAAGCGTGCAAAGGGTACTATGTCCATTGCCGCTACCATTAAGCCGATTACCTCCATGCATTGAGCCACTGACAGGTGTTGAATGGAATGAAGGGTGCGGCAAGCACTTTGAAGTCTTGTTAGCCTGTCCTCTGTCAGGTAAATCTTCATTTCTACAGAATCTATAAGAGTCCCCAGGAAGGGAACTCTTGTGAGTGGAACGAGTGAACTTTTCTTTTCGTTCACCTTCCATCCATGTGACCTTAGAAATGCCAGCACTAACTCTGTATGAGACTTGGCAGTTTGAAAGCTTGAAGCTTGTATCAGAATGTCGTCTAGGTATGGAGCTACCGAGATTCCCCGCGGTCTTAGTACCGCCAGAAGAGCACCCAGAACCTTTGTGAAGATTCTTGGAGCTGTAGCCAATCCGAATGGAAGAGCCACAAACTGGTAATGCCTGTCTAGGAAGGCAAACCTTAGGTACCGATAATGATCTTTGTGAATTGGTATGTGAAGGTAAGCATCTTTTAAATCTACAGTGGTCATGTATTGACCCTCTTGGATCATAGGTAAAATTGTCCGAATAGTCTCCATCTTGAACGATGGAACTCTTAGGAATTTGTTTAGGATCTTTAAGTCCAGGATTGGTCTGAAAGTTCCCTCTTTTTTGGGAACCACAAACAGATTTGAGTAAAACCCCTGTCCCTGTTCCGATCGTGGAACTGGATGGATTACTCCCATTAACAAGAGCTCTTGTACGCAGCGTAGAAACGCCTCTTTCTTTGTCTGGATTGTTGACAATCTTGACAGATGAAATCTCTCTCTTGGAGGAGAGTATTTGAAGTCCAGAAGGTATCCCTGAGATATTATCTCTAGCGCCCAGGGATCCTGAACATCTCTTGCCCAAGCCTGGGCGAAGAGAGAAAGTCTGCCCCCCACTAGATCCGATCCCGGATCGGGGGCCCTCAATTCATGCTGTTTTAGGGGCAGCAGCAGGTTTCCTAGTCTGCTTGCCCTTGTTCCAGGACTGGTTAGGTTTCCAGCCTTGTCTGTAGCGAGCAACAGCTCCTTCCTGTTTTGGTGCAGAGGAAGTTGATGCTGCTCCTGCTTTGAAATTACGAAAGGAACGAAAATTAGACTGTCTAGTCTTGGCTTTGGCTTTGTCCTGAGGCAGGGCATGGCCTTTACCTCCTGTAATGTCAGCGATAATCTCTTTCAACCCGGGCCCGAATAAGGTCTGCCCTTTGAAAGGTATATTAAGCAATTTAGACTTAGAAGTAACATCAGCTGACCAGGATTTTAGCCACAGCGCCCTGCGTGCCTGAATGGCGAATCCTGAATTCTTCGCCGTAAGTTTAGTAAGATGTACTACGGCCTCCGAAATGAATGAATTAGCTAGTTTAAGGACTCTAAGCCTGTCCGTAATGTCGTCCAGAGTAGCTGAACCAATGTTCTCTTCCAGAGACTCAATCCAGAATGCCGCTGCAGCCGTGATCGGCGCAATGCATGCAAGGGGTTGCAATATAAAACCTTGTTGAACAAACATTTTCTTAAGGTAACCCTCTAACTTTTTATCCATTGGATCTGAAAAAGCACAGCTATCCTCCACCGGGATAGTGGTACGCTTAGCTAAGGTAGAAACTGCTCCCTCCACCTTAGGGACCGTTTGCCATAAGTCCCTTGTGGTGGCGTCTATTGGAAACATTTTTCTAAATATCGGAGGGGGTGAGAACGGCACACCGGGTCTATCCCACTCCTTAGTAACAATTTCAGTAAGTCTCTTAGGTATAGGAAAAACCTCAGTACTCGTCGGTACCGCAAAATAATTATCCAACCTACACATTTTCTCTGGTATTGCAACTGTGTTACAATCATTCAGAGCCGCTAACACCTCCCCTAGTAATACACGGAGGTTTTCCAGTTTAAATTTAAAATTTGAAATATCTGAATCCAGTCTGTTTGGATCAGAACCGTCACCCACAGAATGAAGTTCTCCGTCCTCATGTTCTGCCACCTGTGACGCAGTGTCTGACATGGCCCTAATATTATCAGCGCACTCTGTTCTCACCCCAGAGTGATCACGCTTACCTCTTAGTTCTGGTAATTTAGCCAAAACCTCAGTCATAACAGTAGCCATATCCTGTAATGTGATTTGTAATGGCCGCCCAGATGTACTCGGCGCTACAATATCACGCACCTCCCTCTGAGCGGGAGATGTAGGTACTGACACGTGAGGCGAGTTAGTCGGCATAACTCTCCCCTCGTTGTTTGGTGAAATTTGTTCAATTTGTACAGATTGATTTTTATTTAAAGTAGCATCAATACAGTTAGTACATAAATTTCTATTGGGCTCCACTTTGGCATTGCAACAAATGACACAGGTATCATCCTCTGAATCAGACATGTTTAACACACTAGCAAATAAACTTGCAACTTGGAAATACAATTCAATTAGAATAATATTAAAATGTACTGTGCCTTTAAGAAGCACAGAAGATCTATGACAGTTGAAAATTAATAAATTGAAACAGTTATAGCCTCAATCCTTGTAAACAACACAACTTTAGCAAAGGTTTAATCCCATTAGCAAAGATAACAAATTCTGAAAGCAGGAAACAAATTACAGAATAAACGTTTTTTATCTCAGTCAAACTATAATTCTCACAGCTCTGCTGAGAGAAATTACCTCCCTCAAAATAAGTTTTGAAGACCCCTGAGCTCTGTAGAGATGAACCGGGATCATGCAGGGAATACAATGAGTTGCTGACTGAAATATTTGATGCATAGAAAAAGCGCCAAAAAACGGCCCCTCCCCCTCACACACAGCAGTGAGGGAGAACAGAAACTGTCAGAAAAACAGATTAAGCAACTGCCAAGTGGAAAAATAGTGCCCAAACATTTATTCACACAGTACCTCAGCAAATGAAAACGATTTTACATTCCAGCAAAAACGTTAAACATAATCTCTAGTTATTAAACAGCTTTATGTATTTCTTACAGTGTAATTCTAGTGAAGTACCATTCCCCAGAATACTGAAGTGTAAAGTATACATACATGACATTATATCGGTATGGCAGGATTTTCTCATCAATTCCATTGTCAGAAAATAAAAACTGCTACATACCTCTATGCAGATTCATCTGCCCGCTGTTCCCTGATCTGAAGTTTACCTCACTCCTCAGATGGCCGAGAACAGCAATATGATCTTAACTACTCCGGCTAAAATCATAGCAAAACTCTGGTAGATTCTTCTTCAAACTCTGCCAGAGAGGTAATAACACACTCCGGTGCTATTTTAAAATAACAAACTTTTGATTGAAGATATAAAACTAAGTATAATCACCATAGTCCTCTCACACATCCTATCTAGTCGTTGGGTGCAAGAGAATGACTGGGAGTGACGTAGAGGGAGGAGCTATATGCAGCTCTGCTGGGTGAATCCTCTTGCACTTCCTGTTGGGGGAGGAGTAATATCCCAGAAGTAATGATGACCCGTGGACTGATCACACTTAACAGAAGAAAGTACCTTTATTTTATGTTTTTTCCCCTGTCCCGTCTTTTCTTTATTAATAGTCATTTTGTCCCGTTTTGAGGGTTATCAGACCGTGCGGGCAGCGCAAGTGTAATTTTTTATTGCACACACACCACTTAATTTTTTTTTAAACTCCCCGCCGGCGGGGGAGGGCAGTTTTTTAAAAACTTTTTTTTTTTTAACTGCAGCTGGGTTGGGGGTTGGGTGGCCGTGCCCACATGATCCACAGCATGCAGTCTTCATGCAGTCTTAGCAGTCTATGCCGCCCGTGCTCTTCAAAATTAGGGGGCGTGTCATTGATAGGTGCCTATAAAGAGTCAGTGACAGTAGGGTCAGTACTCAGTCGTGAGCTGTCAGACTGAGCCTAGGAGGGAGACTTGGTCACTGGTCAGCGTGAGGGAAGTTAGATTACTAGCTAGCTCCAGCTGCAGTAGTGCCAATACTTTACTAGTAACTTACACTCAGGGACAGGCTCAGCACAGGGGTCGGCAGGAGTCGGACTAAAAATATCTGAGATTCAGTCAGTCATCATCTGGATCTGATGTGATGATCAATCATCTGCCTTTAGCCCCTGCCTCACCATCATCCGAATTATAGGCTGACCTGACCATCACCAGACACCAGAGAGATAATTCTTGTTGCCATCTTCTTCTTGTTTGTGTCACAGACGTGTGAAGTGAACATACAAACTAGTGTTATGGTCTGGTCTGGAAGTAGATCGATTGAACTGTCTACAGTCTATGTTCTGAACTTCAGCTTCTGCAAGAATTTAGTGCACGGCCAAGATAAGACCAGTGTCTGTGCCCTGGCAATTCAATTAAATTAAATTAATTGTCATTTATTATATCATATGCCTTATTATTATGCTGCTGCTGCAGTGCTGGATGTAGTACAGGCGTTATAAAATAACGGTTATTATCAAGTAACTATGTAGTTCCACATTTTTATCAGTTCTTCCACCATTTACATGTGCAACAATGATTTTGGGCAACTCAGCTAAAAAAATCTACAACTACTATCCAGATATTCAAACCAAACGCAAGTTCAGAGGCTTTTACCCTTTAAAATCAGTTAATATGGGGGAATTTGCCTTGACAACATAGGATAATCTCACTTTTTTTAAAGCATTTTTGTTGTTTGTATGATAAATTAAATTGTAATACTTTTGTTCACAAGCTTTTAGAATCAGCTCTTCTTATTTTATAAGCATGTTCTCTTTGATTTTTCTTTGTTTAAAAACAACAAATTTGGCTTGGCTATCCATCTGTTTAAAAGTTACAATGAGTCTGAGACAAGTTCCATAATATATATTAATATTAATGAATATTGTGGGGGGGGGGGACATGATGGATGTGATCTAATAGAGGGAACCTCATCATTAGAATGGTTTATTGGATAAGTAATTTTATTTCCCTTAACAACAGTTATAATAAAAAGCATTGTATAGGGTGTCCTTTATAAGTCAGAACATTTGTGCTTTATTTTATATAGATTTGCCAATTTTCTGTGTGCATCAAATTTTAAGTAAAAAATAATTTCATATACATGATACATCAGCCCATGGAGTGTGACAAGTATAATTATATGGTGTTGAAAGACCGCGAAATTTTGCTGTGTAAATTTGGTTTCATCAGACAAATATTCATGGTACAATCATGATGAAATACAGTCCCCCCTCTAGCTCTACGTCTACCTAAAAAATTTTGTATGAGTTCTTCTGTCACTGAAGGATAAATGTTGGCTCAATATTTTATATTCATGTCATAAAAGTTAACTTTTGTTAAAATCATACTTTTTTTCATATAAATAAAGAATATTAACCCCGGTCCCGTTTTTGACCACTCAAATGTCCCGTTTTTGTCTCAAGGAAATATGGTCAGCCTATATATATCTCTATAAATTTCCAAGTTTCCTAGTGGCAAAATAATGGCAAGGTTTTCCAGCGAGAAATTAACAAACAGGTTTTACTGAATCCAGGCCAATAGCTTACATATTTAAAAAGCATTGTAGAGGACTAACTACACCTAAATCTGTAGGATAGATCAAAGAACTGGCAGACTTAATTATTCTTTAGTTGCCATAAAAATATATATTTGCAAGGCTACAAGTCCCCTTTATTTTACATGACTTGTAATAAAAGGAGCACAAGCTGCCCAGCTATTGAACTAACTGAAATAAATAATTTGTAAGCAATTTACCGCACTATAGAGAGAATGAAAATTCAATTTGACATTTTATCTAGGAGTGAATATCTATGAAGAAAAAAAACATTCAATAACTCGCTTTACCCTAGCTGCTAAATGACTGTAAAATGTCTGTAGAGCATCTTTATTCAGCTTCTGAAGTAAATTTGTATTCAGTCAGCACTATACAGAGATTCTACACACTGTCAGTGTCTTCAGAATTTGTTTTCAAAGTTAATACTAGGTTTTTAATAGACTGAAACTGATAATTATAGATAAACAGAATATGAAAATAAATCATATCTATTTTTATTTGACAATTCCTTAAAACACAACCATTTGTGCCAAAACTGCCTCACAAATGTCCTTTCTTTTTTTTCTTTTTTACTGGGAAATCCCCGTCCCCCCACAATCCCTTACATGTCTGTTATTTGGAAGAGCTTCCTAACTTCAATAGGAAATGTTGTCACCCCTCACATAGAGCCTAACAAAAACCCCACTGTATTTCTCTTTCTGCAATTGCTGAGAGTTTATGGAGAATCGTGCCCTTGCCTAATTTCTCATAAATCAGTCAGAATCAGTCATTGTTATTGTGGGTAATCCTACTGATCTTCTACTACCATTAGCATTCTGGGAACTTTGGAGCTACTCCTTAAAGGGACATAAAATTGCAATAAGAAATGCTCTTATTTGTTAGTACATGTAATTATTGCACCCGCTGCTTGCACATAACCACGTGGTTAAACCCCTGCAAAGGGTTAGACACTTAATTACAGTCAGCTGAAAAGCAGCAATGCACTACTGCGCCACAAGTGAACATCAACGGCAAATGGTGGCTACACACATATGCCTCTTGTCACTGGCTCACAAGATTTGTTCAACTACTGACCAGCGGTTGCAATGCTATTTTGGAGCTGACTTTATATTGTGTATTTGTATTTAGCACCTTTACAGGGGTTATTGCAGCTTACGTACAAGCAACAGTGAAATATAAATGAGCGTTTTTGCACTTTTATGTCTCTTTAAGAGCCATTGAGTATTTTTCTCTATTCATCTGTTTCGTTGCACACATCTAGTGATTTATTGACACCAGTAAAAGTTACTATAACAGAAAGTATTTTTTTTTAATGACACCAATAAATAAGCAATATCCGTTATGAGCTGCATAAAGTGCATTAATTGGTGGCAAACTGATTTATAAAATCTACAGACTGGTACAAAATATCAGCTCTATATTTTTTAGTAAACCAAATATTATTTTTCACTCTCAAAGCACTGTTAAAGGGAGATGAAACCCCTACATTTTCTTTCTGAATTAGAATAAAAATAAACTATCCAATTTAATTATATTATCAAATTTGCTTCATTCTCTTGGTATCATTTGCTGAAGGAGAAGTAATGCACTACTTAGAGCTAGCTGAACACATCTGGAGAGCCAATCACAAAGACCAGTGTGTGCAAGGCACCAATCACCCGCTAGCATCCATAGCATAGGATATTTACATATTCTTTTTCAACAATGGATACCAAGAGATCAAAGTACATTTGAAGAGAGAAATTAATTTTAAAAAGTGTCTTAAAATAAGAGATTTCAGATTTATGCATGTTTATTACTGACTTTCCTATCCCTTTAAGTTACCATCATCTTCAGCAGCTGCTGTAATATAATTAGCACTGCAAAACCAGAAAAGGAAGTGCATGTTTAAATAATGGGGAAGTTAACACATCTGCTGAATATTAGCAAGAAAAAAAGGTCTTCGCCACTGCGGTTCCCTGAATTACTATTTAAACTGCACACACAAAGAGTGGAAACCAGTGGTCCGATGTCATTTTCTGCTTCAGATCATTGAACTACTGTAATAATTATGCAAACAAAAACTATATATCTAAATTATACACTCAAACCATCTCACAAATCATTTAATTAGTGGGTGGCTATTATGATAGAAACTCTTCAAGTTATTATTATCAGACATTGTTATTTTTTTTTTTTTTTTAAATCAGTACTTTCTTTTTCAAGATACGATGAGTCCACGGATTTCATCCTTACTTGTGGGATTACGCCTCCTGGTCAGCAGGAGGAGGCAAAGAGCACCACAGCAGAGCTGTATATATAGCTCCCTCCCTTCCCTCCCCACTACAGTCATTCTCTTTGCCTGTGTTAGTTAGATAGGAGATGGCAGAGTGAGGTGTTAGAAAAGATTCTTCAATCAAGTGTTTATTATTTTTAAAGTGGTGCCACTGAGTGCTACTTTGCTCCAGGGGGTAGCCTAGACTAGATCAGTCTCTACAGTAAAAAGAGAAGCATTTGGTGGCTTTAAAGCAATGGGAACTGGTGGGACATAATTCTCACTGCGCCTCCCATATGTTGATGCTGCCTTGTCTCTGAGAAACCTATCGCCTAGATTAGAGTTTTGTCGGTAACGACCCGCGTAGCTAACGCTGGCTTTTTTTTCCCCCGCACCTCTATAAAATACCGCTGGTATTTAGATTTCACAGAATGGCTGCGTTAGGCTCCAAAAAGGGAGCGTAGAGGCATAATTTACCGCCACTGCAACTCTCAATACCAGCGGTGCTTACGAACGCGGCCCAGCTTCAAAAAAAGTGCTCGTGCACGATTCCCCCCATAGGAAACAATGGGGCAGTTTGAGCTGAAAAAAAACCTAACACCTGCAAAAAAGGCAGCGTTAAGCTCCTAACGGAGCCCCATTGTTTCCTATGGGGAAACACTTCCTAAGTCCTGCACCTAACACCCTAACATGTACCCCGAGTATAAACACCCCTAACCTTACACTTATTAACCCCTAATCTGCTGCCCGCTATCGCTCTGACCCCTGCATATTTTTTTTAACCCCTAATCTGCCGCTCCATACACCGCTGCAACCCTACGTTATCCTATGTACCCTAATCTGCTGCCCCTAACACGCCGACCCCTATATTATATTTATTAACCCCTAATCTGCCCCCCCACAACGTCGCCTCCACCTACCTACAATAATTAACCCCTAATCTGCCCGACCGGACCTCACAGCTACTATAATAATGTATTAACCACCTAATCCGCCCTCACTAACCCTATAAAAAATGTATGAACCCTAATCTGCCCTCCCTAACATCGCTGACACCTAACTTCAAGTATTAACCCCTAATCTGCCGACCGGACCTCACCGGCTACTCTAATAAATTTATTAACCCCCTAAAGCTAAAGCACCAGTCAACACTGTAGATTTGCATAATAATCAAATGCAAGATAACAAGACAATGCAATAGCACTTAGTTTGAACTTCAAATGAGTAGTAGATTTTTTTTCTGACAATTTTAAAAGTTATGTATTTTTCCACTCCCCCTGTACCATGTGACAGCCATCAGCCAATCACAAAAGCATACCACATACCATGTGACAGCAATCAGCCATTCACAAATGCATACACACGTATTCTTGCACATGCCTCAGTAAGGAGCTGGTGACTCAAAAGTTTTAATATATAAAAGATGTGCACATTTTGTTAATGGAAAGTAAATTAGAAAGTTGTTTAAAATTGTATGCTCTATCTGAATAATGAAAAATTAATTTTAATTGAGTGGCCCTTAAGTCTAACCCTAACATCCCCCCTAAGTTAAATATAATTTAAATCTAACAAAATAAATTAACTCTTATTAAATAAATTATTCCTATTAAAGCTAAATACTTACCTGTAAATAAATCCTAATCTAGCTACAATATAAATTATAATTATATTATAGCTATTTTAGGATTAATATTTATTTTACAGGTAACTTTGTATTTATTTTAACCAGGTACAATAGCTATTAACTAGTTAAGAACTATTTAATAGCTACCTAGTTAAAATAATTACAAATTTACCTGTAAAATAAATCCTAACCTAAGTTACAAATAAACCTAACACTACACTATCAATAAATTAATTAAATAAAATACCTATAATTATCTACCAATTAAACCTAACACTACACTATCAATAAATAAATTAAATAAAATTCCTACAAATAAATACAATGAAATAAACTAGCTAAAGTACAAAAAATAAAAAAATAACTAAGTTACAAAAAATAAAAAAATATTTACAAACATTAGAAAAATATTACAACAATTTTAAACTAATTACACCTACTCTAAGCCCCCCCAAAATAACAAAGCCCCTCAAATAAAAAATGCCCTACCTATTCTAAATTACTAAAGTTCAAAGCTCTTTTACCTTACCAGCCCTGAACAGGGCCCTTTGCGGGGCATGCCCCAAGAAGTTCAGCTCTTTTTCCTGTAAAAAAAAAACATACAATACCCCCCCCCAACATTACAACCCACCACCCACATACCCCTAATCTAACCCAAACCCCCTTAAATAAAACCTAACACTAAGCCCCTGAAGATCTCCCTACCTTGAGTCGTTCTTCACCCAGCCAAGCCAAATTCTTCATCCAAGCGGAGCAAGAAGAGGTCCTCCATCCGGTAGAAGTCTTCATCCAAGCGGGGCAGAAGAGGTCTTCCATCCGATTGAAGTCTTCATCCAAGCTGCATCCATCCGGAGCGGAGCCGGCAGCATCCTGAAGACCTCGAACGCGGAACATCCATCCTGGCCGACGACTGAACGACGAATGACGGTTCCTTTAAATGACGCTCATCCAAGATGGCGATCCAATCAGCCAATCAGATTGAGCTTGCATTCTATTGGCTGTTCCGATCAGCCAATAGAATGCGAGCTTAATCTGATTGGCTGATCGGATCAGCCAATCGGATTGAACTTGATTCTGATTGGCTGACTCCATCAGCCAATCAGAATATTCCTACCTTAATTCCGATTGGCTGATAGAATCCTATCAGCCAACTCGGAATTCGAGGGACGCCATCTTGGACGACGTCATTTAAAGGAACCGTCATTCGTCGTTCAGTCGTCGGCCAGGATGGATGTTTCCGCGTTGGAGGTCTTCAGGATGCTGCGCTCCGCTCCGGATGGATGCCGCTTGGATGAAGACTTCAATCGGATGGAAGACCTCTTCTGCCCCGCTTGGATGAAGACTCTTCTCACGGATGGAGGACCTCTTCTTGCCCCGCTATGGCTGAAGACTCTCTACCGGATGGAGGACCTCTTCTTGCTCCGCTTGGATGAAGAATTTGGCTCGGCTGGGTGAAGACGACTCAAGGTAGGAAGATCTTCAGGGGCTTAAGTGTTAGGTTTATTTAAGGGGGGTTTGGGTTAGATTAGGGGTATGTGGGTGGTGGGTTGTAATGTTGGGGGGGGGTATTGTATGTTTTTTTTTTACAGGCAAAAGAGCTGAACTTCTTGGGGCATGCCCCGCAAAGGGCCCTGTTCAGGGCTGGTAAGGTAAAAAGAGCTTTGAACTTTAGTAATTTAGAACAGGGTAGGGCACTTTTTTATTTTGGGGGGCTTTGTTATTTTATTAGGGGGCTTAGAGTAGGTGTAATTAGTTTAAAATTGTTGTAATATTTTTCTAATGTTTGTAAATACTTTTTTTATTTTTTGTAACTTAGTTAGTTATTTCATTGTATTTATTTGTAGGAATTGTATTTAATTTATTTATTGATAGTTTAGTGTTAGGTTTAATTGTAGATAATTATATGTATTTTATTTAATTAATTTATTGATAATGTAGTGTTAGGTTTAATTGTAACTTAGGTTAGGATTTATTTTACAGGTAAATTTGTAATTATTTTAACTATTTTAGCTATTAAATAGTTCTTAACTATTTAATAGCTATTGTGCCTGGTTAAAATAAATACAAAGTTGCCTGTAAATAAATATTAATCCTAAAATAGCTATAATATCATTATAATTTATATTGTAGCTATATTAGGGTTTATTTTACAGGTAAGTATTTAGTTTTAAATAGGAATAATTTATTTAATAAGAGTTAATTAATTTCTTTAGATGTAAATTATATTTAACTTAGGGGGGTGTTAGTGTTAGGGTTAGACTTAGCTTTAGGGGTTAATACATTTATTAGAATAGCGGTGAGCTCTAGTCGGCAGATTAGGGGTTAATGTTTGAAGTTAGGTGTCGGCGATGTTAGGGAGGGCAGATTAGGGGTTAATACTATTTATTATAGGGTTAGTGAGGCGGATTAGGGGTTAATAAACTTTTATTATAATAGCGGTGCGGTCCGGTCGGCAGATTAGGGGTTAAAAAGTGTAGGCAGGTGGAGGCGACGTTGTGGGGGGCAGATTAGGGGTTAATAATATAATATAGGGGTCGGCGGTGTTAGGGGCAGCAGATTAGGGGTACATGGGGATAATGTAAGTAGCGGCGGTTTACGGAGCGGCAGATTAGGGGTTAATAATAATATGCAGGGGTCAGCGATAGCGGGGGCGGCAGATTAGGGGTGTTTAGACTCGGGGGTACATGTTAGAGTGTTAGGTGCAGACGTAGGAAGTGTTTTCCCCATAGCAAACAATGGGGCTGCGTTAGGAGATGAACGCGGCTTTTTTGCAGGTGTTAGTTTTTTTTTCAGCTCAAACAGCCCCATTGTTTTCTATGGGGGAATCGTGCACGAGCACGTTTTTGAAGCTGGCCGCGTCCGTAAGCAACTCTGGTATCGAGAGTTGCAGTGGCGTTAAATATGCTCTACGCTCCTTTTTTGGAGCCTAACGCAGCCATTCTGTGGACTCTCAATACCAGAGTTATTTTAAAGGTGCGGCCAGAAAAAGCCACGCGTAGCTAACGCACCCCTTTGGCCGCAGAACTCTAAATCTAGGCATTAGTGTTGTAGATAGTGCTGAAAGGAAGACACTTTATTTCTTTATGCATGAGACATGCCTAATTGTACTCGCATAGTCTCCCCTCAAACATAGGGGACATTGGGGTGAGGATTTAGTGTAGCAGCAGGCCCTGGTGTTTATCGGGCAGTGTTGCTACAGTCACTGGGGTTAGTATATTTCTCCCAGCGGTTGGTAAACTTTGGGGCCAACGGGAGATTTTTGTTAGCCATGCCCACGATTGGGGTTTATTTTCGCGAATTGTCACTCTGCTTCAGAACATGCGGTGTTACAGCGATGTGCGACCTAAACTTGGCTTCGGCACCCTTATTTAGAAATAATGTCCGGGAGATTCCTTGGGTGACGCCCACGGGGGAGGAGTTAAGAGAAAGAATGGCGTCAAGGTTTCTTCCTCATTCATGTCGGCTATGTGTATTAGCTGGGAGTGGAGGATGGCTTTGTATAGTAATCTCTTCATTCTGTCACTTCGGTTATCGGAAGACAAGAAGGAATTCTGTCTAACAGTTTGCGCATCAGTCGCCACTATTATGTGCTTAGTTCTTGTAACAGGCTGTCTGTCGCCTCAGTACGGTCTTTAGAAACACACTGAAAGATGATAGGGTTCTCTAATTCCCTCATACATCTGTTAGACCTAGGAAAATAAAGAACAAGCTGAGAGACTGATAAGATTCTTAATTCCCTCGTTCATTTTCCATGTTAGATCCAGGAATATAAGGATGTGTTTAAGAGCCAGTGTCACTTGCTTCTTTTTATAGTCTTCCTGTAACTGAGAGCGAGCTTCTGGGCTCTTCTGGTCTGGCCTCAGTTGGCTTCGGCGAGTTTTATTCTTGCTATCTGTCGGTGATCCATATCCCAGGGAGTGGACGCTTGGAATCGGATTTTCTGATTAGACAGACTTTTCAATTTGGAGAGTGGGTATTTTCTAACCTTGTTTTCAAATGAGGATCTGTTTCCTCCGTTTGCGCTTCTTTGCCATGTGATTGTTCGAAATCAATAGGAGACGGCATCAATAATCCTCTTCGTTTCTGTGTGACCTCATAGGATTTGGTATACCAATCCGGTGACCATGTCATCTCTGTAACTTTGGAGCGGGCAGATAGCTCAGCATGCTAAGGCACCGTGGCTAAGCTCTGTAGCAGCCCAAGGGTTGCAGGTTCGATCCCCGGTGAGGTTCACTCAGTCTTTCATCCTTTCGAGGTCGATAAAATGAGCAGCACCTTGGGACCATTTCGGGTGCTTGGCCGCGCTTTACATTGAGGTGTTATGCTTCTGTTGAGGAAGAACCTTTAATTCTGGATCCTTCTTCCGCCGAGTATAGTTTCTCTGTGGCTGATTGCTTGGAGATTCGTTGCTTGTTCTATTCAAGTGAGATTTTTATACAAGCGAGGTTTCTTTTAATTCGGTCTAGATTTCTTACTTCAGGCATGTAAGCCTGTATCTAGGAATATTTGCCTTAAGATAAGGCATACATATCTTTATTAGTGTGAATCGAAGGGCTACTTTTGGAGTAGGGTTAGGATTCAATTGAAGGATTGGAGAAGGGTAATCTGCGAGTTCCTTGAGGGGACAGATTTTTGCTTTATCTATTGTGTTCCACAAGCGTCTGGGAGATGTTTCAGTTGTGCATTTTTTGTCAGACTCTGACTAGAATAAGACTTGTATTTAGACCTATTGCTCCTCCTTGCAGTTTTAATTTGGTTCTTAGAATTCTTCAAGGGGTTCTGTTTGAACCTATGCATTCCATAGATATTACGTTGTTATCTTGGAAAGTTTTATTTCTAGTTGTTATTCCCGCTGCTCACAGGGTATCTGAGCTTTTGGTGTTAGATTGTGATTCTCCTTATCTTCTTTTGCATTCAGATAAGGTGGTTTTAAGTACCAACCCTGGTTTTCTTACTAAGGTTGTTTTCTTACAAGATTATTATTCAGGAGAATGTTGTTTCTTTCCTTGTGTCCTAATCCTTCTTCTAAGAAGGAACGTCTGTTACTTAATTTAGACGTAGTCCGTGTTTTGAGGTTCTACTTACAAGCAACTAGGATTTTCGGGCCATCGTCTTCCTTGCTTGTACTTTTTTCAGGGAAACGTAGGGGGTCAGAAAGCTATGGCTACCTCTCTTTCTTTTTGGCTGAAGAGTATCATCCGTTTTTGCTTATGAGACTGCTGGTCAGCTATCTCCTGAACGAAGTTACGGGCTCATTCCACTAGGGCTGTGGCTTCCTCATGGGCATTCAAACATGATGCTTCTGTTGAACAGATTTGCAAAGCTGCCACTTCATCATCTCTTCAGAGTTTTCAAAATTTTACGCTTTTGATACTTTTGCCTCGGCTGAGGCTGTTTTTGGGAGAAAGGTTCTTCAAGCAGTGGTGCCTTCCGTTTAGGTTCCCTGTCTTGTCCCTCCCATTTGATCCGCGTACTATTGCTTTGGTATTGTATCCCACAAGTAAGGATGAAATCCGTGGACTCATCGTATCTTGAAAAAGAAAAGGAAATTTATGCTTACTTGATAAATTTATTTCTTTTTCGATACGATGAGTCCACGGCCCGCCCTGTTCTATGAGACAGGTTATTGAATTTTTGTTAAACTTCAGACACCTCTGCCACCTTGGCTTTTCCTTTCTCTTCCTAACTTTGGTCGAATGACTGGAGTGGGAGGAGCTATATATACACTCTGCTGTGGTGCTCTTTGCCTCCTCCTGCTGACCAGGAGGCGTAATCCCACAAGGATGAAATCCGTGGACTCATCGTATCGAAAAAGAAATACATTTATCAGATAAGCATAAATTTCCTTTTTATTGTTTTTTAAGTTTAATATATAAATTTAAAAAATGATAAAAAATAACCAAAACAATCCAGCAATAACACAATTATACCTTGAATATTACCCTTAACAAAATCACTAATCATAATTTATCCATGTAAATCATCCGATTCCATATTTAATATGTCTTAACGTAACATTTTCTATTCATTCATATACAAGTGCTTGTCATAATCAACCACCTATTTCAATCATAGCATATAGTGAATTGATTTGTACAAAATAAAAAGAGAAGGAAAAAAGAAGAAACCCCCCCCCCAAAAAAACCCAAAAAAAACGGGGAGACCTCCCGGCTCCCACAAGCCCATGGGACCTTGACCAAAAACTTACACTAACACTTTCCCTCTTAAGGAGATCTAATCTCCTTGTTAGATCTTACATTTATACAAATATATGTGCCCTATCTACACTTCTCTATACAGGTATACCTCACTTTATAGCGCTTTGTGGAGCTGAAGTTCAACCTCCAAGGATTTTAAAACGGTGCTGTAATCTTCTTGAGATTGCAAGAAAAGTGACTGGCACCATTTTATTATGCTTAGTTCACTCTGTTTACAGCATTACAGTGCAATCTGTGTCTCAGTGCTATACTCTGGCAAATTGTACTACAGTGATTGTCACTATTTTACAGGTACAGTATTTATTGAATACTGTGCTGTGCGAGTGTTAAACTAAACTTAGCGCTATTGTACACCTAATATATGTTAGCTCAAACCTGTTTAAATTTTTAAACACACTGGCAAGTGAAAAGAAAGCTAAAACTGCCTTGTAAATCCACACGGGGGGGGGGGGGAATCTAAGAGTACTAGATCCGCAAAGCTATCCAAACTTAAAAACGGATATACAATACATTTGCGTTTAGCATATAAGATTTAATTATAGGTAGCCAGTCTTATTAAAAAAATATTTAATTATTTTTTCTGACGCAGATTTTTGGTGATCAGATTCATACATTATTTGAGATTGTATTTCTTTAAATACCATGGAAAGAGTGGGTGCAGAATCTGACTTCCAATTTTTAAGTACTAAGTGCTTGACAATCAGAATGATAGTGTTCAAGACATAGTTACCATGTCCATGATTTTGCGGATCTAGAAAGACTATGGCTTCTGGTGTAAAAATGTTACAGGAGCATTATATAATTTCGTAAACCAATAAGATTTTTTTTGCCATAATTGATAAACTTTTAGACAGTACCAAAACATATGTAGTATATTCGCTGCAGTATTACAACAACGTGGGCATTCCGAAGATTTTATTGGATACATTCTAGACAATCTAAGTGGGGATAAATAATAGTTGTTAATAAGCTACATATGTGACTCCGTCCAATTCGTTGAAATCACACAATTTTTAAGAACTGCAAAGCTTTTTTTAATTTTTTCTGTATCCAACTCTAGTGATATAAATGTCCATGCATTACATAGTTTATCTAAAAAAGACAAGCTTTGTTTAGTCAACATTATATCATACATCACAGAAATAGAGGTATTGACCGCAATAAATTTTTGAATACAAATCTTGATATCAGACCATGCGATCAGAGGACTATTTCCACCCCTAAAGAATTTACATAATGTCTAATTTGCAAATATGCAAAAAAAAAAAAAAAAAAGAAGTTCTGGAGATGTCATATTGTTGAACATTTTCATGAAAAGATAAAAACTGCCTATTCTCAGATATTAATTGATAGACATAATTGAGCCCTTTTTTCAGACCAGTCTCGAAAAGCTTTCTGATAGATTCCAGGCAGGAATTGAGGGTTACCAATTATAGGCAAAAATTCTGTAAAACTGTGGTCTAATTCTAATATTGAACATAATTTATGCCAAGCTATAACTATATTTTTAATTGACGTAAGGCCAAGGATATTAGTTGGGAGTTGCTTATATGCAAAGTGTAGTATCGCCAATAAGATGGCTTTCCATTTCAAAAGAAGAGAAGATGTTAGTCTCCACAATCCAGTCTATAGCTATCTTGACCATATATGCAAAATTATAGAGTTTAACATTAGGTAGGGCAAGACCTGCTAGTCCCCTCTTTTGCATTAATTTATTTATAGAAATACGTGTTGTCTTATTTCCCGAGACAAACTTAGAAAACCTGGATAATAAATTATAGAGTTTAACATTAGGTAGGGCAAGACCTGCTAGTCCCCTCTTTTGCATTAATTTATTTATAGAAATACGTGTTGTCTTATTTCCCGAGACAAACTTAGAAAACCTGGATAATAACTTACGCAGATCCGAGTTTAATATGAATAGTGCCAAATTTCCAGATCAGTTTTAACCTTATCAAACAGAGATGAAAAATTTTACTTGTACCATAATTTCGGGTTTTTGTGTAAAACAGAATTTATGTTTACCTGATAAATTACTTTCTCCAACGGTGTGTCCGGTCCACGGCGTCATCCTTACTTGTGGGATATTCTCTTCCCCAACAGGAAATGGCAAAGAGCCCAGCAAAGCTGGTCACATGATCCCTCCTAGGCTCGCCTACCCCAGTCATTCGACCGACGTTAAGGAGGAATATTTGCATAGGAGAAACCATATGGTACCGTGGTGACTGTAGTTAAAGAAAATAAATTATCAGACCTGATTAAAAAACCAGGGCGGGCCGTGGACCGGACACACCGTTGGAGAAAGTAATTTATCAGGTAAACATAAATTCTGTTTTCTCCAACATAGGTGTGTCCGGTCCACGGCGTCATCCTTACTTGTGGGAACCAATACCAAAGCTTTAGGACACGGATGAAGGGAGGGAGCAAATCAGGTCACCTAAATGGAAGGCACCACGGCTTGCAAAACCTTTCTCCCAAAAATAGCCTCAGAAGAAGCAAAAGTATCAAACTTGTAAAATTTGGTAAAAGTGTGCAGTGAAGACCAAGTCGCTGCCCTACATATCTGATCAACAGAAGCCTCGTTCTTGAAGGCCCATGTGGAAGCCACAGCCCTAGTGGAATGAGCTGTGATTCTTTCGGGAGGCTGCCGTCCGGCAGTCTCGTAAGCCAATCTGATGATGCTTTTAATCCAAAAAGAGAGAGAGGTAGAAGTTGCTTTTTGACCTCTCCTTTTACCGGAATAAACAACAAACAAGGAAGATGTTTGTCTAAAATCCTTTGTAGCATCTAAATAGAATTTTAGAGCGCGAACAACATCCAAATTGTGCAACAAACGTTCCTTCTTTGAAACTGGTTTCGGACACAGAGAAGGTACGATAATCTCCTGGTTAATGTTTTTGTTAGAAACAACTTTTGGAAGAAAACCAGGTTTAGTACGTAAAACCACCTTATCTGCATGGAACACCAGATAAGGAGGAGAACACTGCAGAGCAGATAATTCTGAAACTCTTCTGGCAGAAGAAATTGCAACTAAAAAACAAAACTTTCCAAGATAATAACTTAATATCAACGGAATGCAAGGGTTCAAACGGAACCCCCTGAAGAACTGAAAGAACTAAATTGAGACTCCAAGGAGGAGTCAAAGGTTTGTAAACAGGCTTAATTCTAACCAGAGCCTGAACAAAGGCTTGAACATCTGGCACAGCAGCCAGTTTTTTGTGAAGTAACACCGACAAGGCAGAAATCTGTCCCTTCAGGGAACTTGCAGATAATCCTTTTTCCAATCCTTCTTGAAGGAAGGATAGAATCCTAGGAATCTTAACCTTGTCCCAAGGGAATCCTTTAGATTCACACCAACAGATATATTTTTTCCAAATTTTGTGGTAAATCTTTCTAGTTACAGGCTTTCTGGCCTGAACAAGAGTATCGATAACAGAATCTGAGAACCCTCGCTTCGATAAAATCAAGCGTTCAATCTCCAAGCAGTCAGCTGGAGTGAAACCAGATTCGGATGTTCGAACGGACCCTGAACAAGAAGGTCTCGTCTCAAAGGTAGCTTCCAAGGTGGAGCCGATGACATATTCACCAGATCTGCATACCAAGTCCTGCGTGGCCACGCAGGAGCTATCAAGATCACCGACGCCCTCTCCTGATTGATCCTGGCTACCAGCCTGGGGATGAGAGGAAACGGCGGGAACACATAAGCTAGTTTGAAGGTCCAAGGTGCTACTAGTGCATCCACTAGAGCCGCCTTGGGATCCCTGGATCTGGACCCGTAGCAAGGAACTTTGAAGTTCTGACGAGAGGCCATCAGATCCATGTCTGGAATGCCCCACAGCTGAGTGACTTGGGCAAAGATTTCCGGATGGAGTTCCCCACTCCCCCGGATGCAATGTCTGACGACTCAGAAAATCCGCTTCCCAATTTTCCACTCCTGGGATGTGGATAGCAGACAGGTGGCAGGAGTGAGACTCCGCCCATAGAATGATTTTGGTCACTTCTTCCATCGCTAGGGAACTCCTTGTTCCCCCCTGATGGTTGATGTACGCAACAGTTGTCATGTTGTCTGATTGAAACCGTATGAACTTGGCCCTCGCTAGCTGAGGCCAAGCCTTGAGAGCATTGAATATCGCTCTCAGTTCCAGAATATCTATCGGTAGAAGAGATTCTTCCCGAGACCAAAGACCCTGAGCTTTCAGGGATCCCCAGACCGCGCCCCAGCCCATCAGACTGGCGTCGGTCGTGACAATGACCCACTCTGGTCTGCGGAATGTCATCCCTTGTGACAGGTTGTCCAGGGACAGCCACCAACGGAGTGAGTCTCTGGTCCTCTGATTTACTTGTATCTTCGGAGACAAGTCTGTATAGTCCCCATTCCACTGACTGAGCATGCACAGTTGTAATGGTCTTAGATGAATGCGCGCAAAAGGAACTATGTCCATTGCCGCTACCATCAACCCGATCACTTCCATGCACTGAGCTATGGAAGGAAGAGGAACGGAATGAAGTATTCGACAAGAGTCTAGAAGTTTTGTTTTTCTGGCCTCTGTCAGAAAAATCCTCATTTCTAAGGAGTCTATTATTGTTCCCAAGAAGGGAACCCTTGTTGACGGGGATAGAGAACTCTTTTCCACGTTCACTTTCCATCCGTGAGATATGAGAAAGGCCAGGACAATGTCCGTGTGAGCCTTTGCTTGAGGAAGGGACGACGCTTGAATCAGAATGTCGTCCAAGTAAGGTACTACAGCAATGCCCCTTGGTCTTAGCACAGCTAGAAGGGACCCTAGTACCTTTGTGAAAATCCTTGGAGCAGTGGCTAATCCGAAAGGAAGCGCCACGAACTGGTAATGTTTGTCCAGGAATGTGAACCTTAGGAACCGATGATGTTCCTTGTGGATAGGAATATGTAGATACGCATCCTTTAAATCCACCGTGGTCATGAATTGACCTTCCTGGATGGAAGGAAGAATAGTTCGAATGGTTTCCATCTTGAACGATGGAACCTTGAGAAACTTGTTTAAGATCTTGAGATCTAAGATTGGTCTGAACGTTCCCTCTTTTTTGGGAACTATGAACAGATTGGAGTAGAACCCAATCCCTTGTTCTCTTAATGGAACAGGATGAATCACTCCCATTTTTAACAGGTCTTCTACACAATGTAAGAATGCCTGTCTTTTTATGTGGTCTGAAGACAACTGAGACCTGTGGAACCTCCCCCTTGGGGGGAAGTCCCTTGAATTCCAGAAGATAACCTTGGGAGACTATTTCTAGCGCCCAAGGATCCAGAACATCTCTTGCCCAAGCCTGAGCGAAGAGAGAGAGTCTGCCCCCCACCAGATCCGGTCCCGGATCGGGGGCCAATATTTCATGCAGTCTTGGTAGCAGTGGCAGGTTTCTTGGCCTGCTTTCCCTTGTTCCAGCCTTGCATTGGTCTCCAAGCTGGCTTGGCTTGAGAAGTATTACCCTCTTGCTTAGAGGACGTAGTACCTTGGGCTGGTCCGTTTCTACGAAAGGGACGAAAATTAGGTTTATTTTTTGCCTTGAAAGGCCGATCCTGAGGAAGGGCGTGGCCCTTACCCCCAGTGATATCAGAGATAATCTCTTTCAAGTCAGGGCCAAACAGCGTTTTCCCCTTGAAAGGAATGTTAAGTAGCTTGTTCTTGGAAGACGCATCAGCCGACCAAGATTTCAACCAAAGCGCTCTGCGCGCCACAATGGCAAACCCAGAATTCTTAGCCGCTAACCTAGCCAATTGCAAAGTGGCGTCTAGGGTGAAAGAATTAGCCAATTTGAGAGCATTAATTCTGTCCATAATCTCCTCAAAAGGAGGAGAATCACTATCGACCGCCTTTATCAGATCATCGAACCAGAAACATGCGGCTGTAGCGACAGGGACAATGCATGAAATTGGTTGTAGAAGGTAACCTTGCTGAACAAACATCTTTTTAAGCAAACCTTCTAATTTTTTATCCATAGGATCTTTGAAAGCACAACTATCCTCTATGGGTATAGTGGTGCGTTTGTTTAAAAGTGGAAACCGCCTCCCTCGACCTTGGGGACTGTCTGCCATAAGTCCTTTCTGGGGTCGACCATAGGAAACAATTTTTTAAATATGGGGGGAGGGACGAAAGGAATACCGGGCCTTTCCCATTCTTTATTAACAATGTCCGCCACCCGCTTGGGTATAGGAAAAGCTTCTGGGAGCCCCGGCACCTCTAGGAACTTGTCCATTTTACATAGTTTCTCTGGGATGACCAACTTTTCACAATCATCCAGAGTGGATAATACCTCCTTAAGCAGAATGCGGAGATGTTCCAACTTAAATTTAAATGCAATCACATCAGGTTCAGCCTGTTGAGAAATGTTCCCTGAATCAGTAATTTCTCCCTCAGACAAACCCTCCCTGGCCCCATCAGACTGGGTTAGGGGCCCTTCAGAAATATTAATATCAGCGTCGTCATGCTCTTCAGTATCTAAAACAGAGCAGCCGCGCTTACGCTGACAAGTGTTCATTTTGGCTAAAATGTTTTTGACAGAATTATCCATTACAGCCGTTATTGTTGCATAGTAAGGAGTATTGGCGCGCTAGATGTACTAGGGGCCTCCTGAGTGGGCAAGACTCGTGTAGACGAAGGAGGGAATGATGCAGTACCATGCTTACTCCCCTCACTTGAGGAATCATCTTGGGCATCATTGTCATTATCACATAAATCACATTTATTTAAATGAATAGGAATTCTGGCTTCCCCACATTCAGAACACAGTCTATCTGGTAGTTCAGACATGTTAAACAGGCATAAACTTGATAACAAAGTACAAAAACGTTTTAAATTAAAACCGTTACTGTCACTTTAAATTTTAAACTGAACACACTTTATTACTGCAATTGCGAAAAAACATGAAGGAATTGTTCAAAATTCACCAAATTTTCACCACAGTGTCTTAAAGCCTTAAAAGTATTGCACACCAAATTTGGAAGCTTTAACCCTAAAAATAACGGAACCGGAGCCGTTTTAAACTTTAACCCCTTTACAGTCCCTGGTATCTGCTTTGCTGAGACCCAACCAAGCCCAAAGGGGAATACGATACCAAATGACGCCTTCAGAAAGTCTTTTCTAAGTATCAGAGCTCCTCTCACATGCGACTGCATGCCATGCCTCTCAAAAACAAGTGCGCCACACCGGCGCGAAAATGAGGCTCTGCTTATGCTTTGGGAAAGCCCCCTAAGGAATAAGGTGTCTAATACAGTGCCCTGCCGATATTATTATATCAAAATACCCAGATAAAATGATTCCTCAAGGCTAAATATGTGTTAATAATGAATCGATTTAGCTCAGAAAAAGTCTACAGTCTTAATAAGCCCTTGTGAAGCCCTTATTTACAATCGTAATAAACATGGCTTACCGGATCCCATAGGGAAAATGACAGCTTCCAGCATTACATCGTCTTGTTAGAATGTGTCATACCTCAAGCAGCAAGAGGCTGCACACTGTTCCCCCAACTGAAGTTAATTGCTCTCAACAGTCCTGTGTGGAACAGCCATGGATTTTAGTTACGGTTGCTAAAATCATTTTCCTCATACAAACAGAAATCTTCATCTCTTTTCTGTTTCTGAGTAAATAGTACATACCAGCACTATTTCAAAATAACAAACTCTTGATTGAATAATAAAAACTACAGTTAAACACTAAAAAACTCTAAGCCATCTCCGTGGAGATGTTGCCTGTACAACGGCAAAGAGAATGACTGGGGTAGGCGGAGCCTAGGAGGGATCATGTGACCAGCTTTGCTGGGCTCTTTGCCATTTCCTGTTGGGGAAGAGAATATCCCACAAGTAAGGATGACGCCGTGGACCGGACACACCTATGTTGGAGAAATACAGTATATACCTAAATATTTGATAGTATCGATAGTATCATGACATCTTGATCTGAACTTCTTAACCCATAATAATTCACTCTTTGTAAAATATATTTTATATCCGAGAAGGAGCTAAAATCATTGAGATATTGTAATATTTCTTAGGTATTGAGCAGCAAGTATTATCCAGAAATAAAAGCAAGTCATCTGCATATATTTAAATATTTAACTGCTGTGGACCTACCATAATGGGCTTCATGGCACCTCTTAAACCTATAGCTAAGGGTTCAAGCGCAATGTTAAACAGTAATGGGGACAGTGGACATTCCTGTCTCGTACCTCTCTGTAAGGTTATCTTTGAAGATAGTAAATTATTAATAAGGAGAAAAGAAACTGGGTTATGATATATATTATGTATAAACTGGGAACATTGATTTCTTTAATCCAAATTTATCTAAAGCTTTAAAGGGCCATAATACCCAAATGTTTAAACACTTCAAAGTGATGCACCATAGCTGTAAAAGCTGTAAAAAGCTGACTACAAAATATCTCATGAACATCTCTATGTAAAAAAGAAAGATATTTTACCTCAAAAGTTCCTCAGTAGCCACCTCCCATTGTAAAGGATTTCTAAGCAGCATTTTAGTGTGTCTGTCCTGGGACATCTGAAGGGATGAGCATCGTGCACTCATCTTATTTCACCAATCAGGTAAAGGAAGTTTACAATGAAATCTCATGAGAGTCAAGTCAAATCTCATGAGATCACAGTAAAAGTTAATGACCTCAGCACTGCTGATGCTGATTGGCTCTGTTCATTTCTTCATTTTTTTAATTTTTTTTACCTGCAGCTGGGAGCAGTTGAGTATAACTTTTTACACAGAACTTACTCTGCTGAGCTGAGGAAATTGTGAGGTAAAATATCTTCCTTTTTTACATAGAGATGCTCAGGTGATTTTCCTGTCAGCTTTTTACAGTTATACTGCATCAGTTTCAAGTGATTTAGCATATGAGTATTATGTCCCTTTAAACAAATATTCCCATAGAATGGAATCAAAAGTCTTTTCGGCATATAAATTGAGGATTGCTGTATCCTGTAAGCTATTTTTCTGATTTTTTTTTCTATGTTACAGAAATAATCTAAAAAAGTCACAACCTTACGGATATTTTTGCAGAGTTTCTAGCTCGCATAAAACCGGTCTGATCAGGGTCTACGATCTTATCCATACAGGATACTAATTTTGACGCAATGATAGATGATAATATTTTATAGTCTGTATCGAGTACTGATATCGGTCTATATGAGGCCGGCTCTTCTGGATTTTTACCTTTTTTTTTTATAGATTAATGAAATATTAGCTGCTGAGAAATACATAGACATTGGTTTGTCTGATATAAAATATTTATTAAATCATTTTTCTAAGGTCATTTTGATATCCTCTGCGAGGATTTTATAAAATTCTGCCGGTAAAGAATCCGGGCCAGCTGCCTAATTTAATTTAATCTTATCAATGGCCTCGCTAATTTCTTCCTCTGAACCCAATTTTTTTTTTTTCATGATTCAGATAGAGCATGGAAATTTAAGCAACTTTCTAATTTACTAGTATTATCCATTTTTCTTCATTCTCTTGCTATCTTTATTTGAAAAAGAACGCATCTAAGCTTTTTTTTTTTATTCAGAACTCTGGACAGCACTTTTTTATTGGTGGAAGAATTCATCCACCAATCAGCAAGAACAACCCAGGTTGTTCACCAAAAATGGGCCGGCATCTAAACTTATATTCTTGCATTTAAAATAAAGATACCAAGAGAATGAAGAAATTTTGATAATAGGAGTAAATTAGAAAGTTGCTTAAAATTTCATGCTCTATCTGAATTACGAAAGATTTTTTTGGGGTTCAGTGTCCCTTTAAGACTATCTCCAATCCTGTATAAAGCCGTTGATAATATTCATAAAACTCATTACTGATATCTATATTCCCTGTATCTATTATCTATTTTATAGCAGATATAAAGTTCTTTTTCTTTCTGTTCTTAACTAGTTTGGCCAGATACTTTGCTGAGCAACCGTGATACCCTTTGATCTTTAGATCTTCTTCCTGGGATTTTTGTTTTATAAACAAATTCCTCTCTTTTCTTGCCTCTAGATATTTGTTCCAATTGGATCTGGAAGAAACCATACAATAACTTCTAAATGTATTTCGAACTCGATTAGCATATTGTATTTCTTTAATCTTGTTCTTTTTATTCCATCTGTACATATAAGCTTGGATTCCCCATGTATCACAGATTTAAAAGCCTCCCAAAACAATTCTATTTTAGCATAATATGCAATATTGTTATAGCAATAGTCCTTCCATTTTTTTTTAACCACACTGAAAACCTAGAATTATTTGCGAGAAAACGAGGGGAAAAAAACCTTTGATTTTTATTTTCTGATCTACCTAGTGCAGGGAACAATAATTAAATGATCACATGATCTGATATCAAGATAGTGATTCCGATACCAAAAAAAAAATCAATTCTGGAAAAGGACTTGTGTGCTTTAGATTCGCAGGAATAAGCCTGACAATCAGGATTCTTGACTAAACATATATCTACTAAAGTTTATAACAAAATATTGTATATTTTGACATTTTTACATGCCAGCCTATCAAGTTCAGGGCAGAGGATAATATTAAAATTGCCCCGACAGTAAGGTTCTCGCTAATAAAAGGGAATAATTTAACTTGGATTTCCCCCCAAAACTCTATAGAAACACCATTTGGGCCATATAGATTACATAATATAAATCTACTATCCTTTATTTGTATTTGGAGTATTATATATCATGCTTCTGGGTCGATTTCAACTTTTATAATGTCATAGCTAAGTTCCTTATTCAACAAAATAGCTACACTGCATTTTCCATTCAGCGCAGGGGCTGCTAAAACTTTTCCAACCAATTTTATCTTTAATTTTGCACCGTCTAATTCATTTAAATGGGTTTCCTGTAAAAATGTCCGGTTTAGCTTTGGCTAACTGTTTAATTATAAGCTTGCATTTCATTGGGGAAGTTATTCCCCCTAAGTTCTAATAAAGAGATCATAGGGTTAAAAGGTCCTTTAAAAAAACTTGGGCCTCTGAAGGAGACGGAAGAAGAGGGAGGGTGAAAAAAAAAAAACACAAAAAGAAGAAAGGATTAAAACTTGGCCAGGGAATAAAGGGGGGGGGGGGGGTAGAGGGAAAGAAAGGAAAAGAACAAGTGAATAATACCTATCTAACGGTTTACTGTATAAGAGGAATCTGACTTTTCTACGTATTATGCTATATATCATGATTTGTTTCCCACAACAAAAAACCTGCAGTTCAACAAACATAAAAAAGAGGTATACAGCTATTGTCCAAGATAATTACAAAAGTATATAACTTTGGCTCCACATATTCCTTTACTTCTGCAACATTATTAAACGTTAGCCTATTTCAATTCTCCTCCAACACCATTTTAGCAGGGTAAATCTATGTATTAACTGTGTACAAAGAGGAGCAATTTGTTTCCTTTTCATGGAGGTTTCAGAGGAAAAATCTTGAAATAATAAAATCTTATTTCTACCAAGTGTGCATGATTCAATTTTTTTAAATAATTTTAGGATCTCTAACTTGTCTTGATATTTAAGTACTTTAAAAATACACATTCTGCTTCTGCTAGAGCCATCTGGGAAAAAATTTCTCGCACCAACTCTAGGTGCTCTTTTTATATCTAAAGGGAGCTGATGTGGTTGGAACCCTAAAGCTTGCGGTAACAGAGTAGATGTCACTTAGTTTTTTTATCTTTAGATTTAGCAGGCATTTTCTGTGAATTTTGTTTCACCCGTGTGACAAATTTTTACTTGAATTGTGATATAATAACTATATCTTGAAAAAAAAAAAATATCAAAAAAATTGTGTACAAAAAAAACAGAATTTATGTTTACCTGATAAATTACTTTCTCCAACGGTGTGTCCGGTCCACGGTGTCATCCTTACTTGTGGGATATTCTCTTCCCCAACAGGAAATGGCAAAGAGCCCAGCAAAGCTGGTCACATGATCCCTCCTAGGCTCCGCCTTCCCCAGTCATTCGACCGACGTAAAGGAGGAATATTTGCATAGGAGAAATCATATGATACCGTGGTGACTGTAGTTAGAGAAAATAAATCATCAGACCTGATTAAAAAAACCAGGGCGGGCCGTGGACCGGACACACCGTTGGAGAAAGTAATTTATCAGGTAAACATAAATTCTGTTTTCTCCAACATAGGTGTGTCCGGTCCACGGCGTCATCCTTACTTGTGGGAACCAATACCAAAGCTTTAGGACACGGATGATGGGAGGGAGCAAATCAGGTCACCTAGATGGAAGGCACCACGGCTTGCAAAACCTTTCTCCCAAAAATAGCCTCAGAAGAAGCAAAAGTATCAAATTTGTAAAATTTAGTAAAAGTGTGCAGTGAAGACCAAGTCGCTGCCTTACATATCTGATCAACAGAAGCCTCGTTCTTGAAGGCCCATGTGGAAGCCACGGCCCTAGTGGAATGAGCTGTGATTCTTTCAGGAGGCTGTCGTCCGGCAGTCTCATAAGCCAATCTGATGATGCTTTTAAGCCAAAAAGAGAGAGAGGTAGAAGTTGCTTTTTGACCTCTCCTTTTACCAGAATAAACAACAAACAAGGAAGATGTTTGTCTGAAATCCTTTGTAGCCTCTAAATAGAATTTTAGAGCACGAACTACATCCAAATTGTGCAACAAACGTTCCTTCTTTGAAACTGGATTCGGACACAAAGAAGGCACGACTATCTCCTGGTTAATATTTTTGTTAGAAACAACTTTCGGAAGAAAACCAGGTTTAGTACGCAAAACCACCTTATCTGCATGGAACACCAGATAAGGAGGAGAACACTGCAGAGCAGATAACTCTGAAACTCTTCTAGCAGAAGAAATTGCAACCAAAAACAAAACTTTCCAAGATAATAACTTGATATCAACGGAATGTAGGGGTTCAAACGGAACCCCCTGAAGAACTGAAAGAACTAAATTAAGACTCCAAGGAGGAGTCAAAGGTTTGTAAACAGGCTTGATTCTAACCAGAGCCTGAACAAAAGCTTGAACATCTGGCACAGCCGCCAGCTTTTTGTGAAGTAAAACAGATAAAGCAGAAATCTGTCCCTTCAAAGAACTTGCAGATAATCCTTTCTCCAAACCTTCTTGAAGAAAGGATAGAATCTTAGGAATTTTTATCTTGTTCCATGGGAATCCTTTAGATTCACACCAACAGATATATTTTTTCCATATTTTATGGTAGATTTTTCTAGTTACAGGCTTTCTGGCCTGAACAAGAGTATCAATGACAGAATCTGAGAACCCTCGCTTTGATAAAATCAAGCGTTCAATCTCCAAGCAGTCAGTTGGAGTGAGGCCAGATTCGGATGTTCGAACGGACCTTGAACAAGAAGGTCCTGTCTCAAAGGTAGCTTCCATGGTGGAGCCGATGACATATTCACCAGATCTGCATACCAAGTCCTGCGTGGCCACGCAGGAGCTATCAAGATCACCGATACCCTCTCCTGTTTGATCCTGGCTACCAGCCTGGGAATGAGAGGAAACGGTGGGAACACATAAGCTAGGTTGAAGCTCCAAGGTGCTACTAGTGCATCCACTAGAGTCGCCTTGGGATCCCTGGATCTGGACCCGTAGCAAGGAACCTTGAAGTTCTGACGAGACGCCATCAGATCCATGTCTGGAATGCCCCACAATTGAATTATTTGGGCAAAGATTTCCGGATGGAGTTCCCACTCCCCCGGATGAAATGTCTGACGACTCAGAAAATCCGCTTCCCAATTTTCCACTCCTGGGAAGTGGATTGCAGACAAGTGGCAGGAGTGAGTCTCCGCCCATTGAATTATTTTGGTCACTTCTTCCATCGCCAGGGAACTCCTTGTTCCCCCCCTGATGGTTGATATACGCAACAGTCGTCATGTTGTCTGATTGAAACCGTATGAATTTGGCCTTTGCTAGCTGAGGCCAAGCCTTGAGAGCATTGAATATCGCTCTCAGTTCCAGAATATTTATCGGGAGAAGAGATTCTTCCCGAGACCAAAGACCCTGAGCTTTCAGGGGTTCCCAGACCGCGCCCCAGCCCACCAGACTGGCGTCGGTCGTGACAATGACCCACTCTGGTCTGCGGAAGCTCATCCCTTGTGACAGGTTGTCCAGGGTTAGCCACCAATGGAGTGAATCTCTGGTCCTCTGATCTACTTGTATCGTCAGAGACAAGTCTGTATAATCCCCATTCCACTGACTGAGCATGCACAGTTGTAATGGTCTTAGATGAATTCGCGCAAAAGGAACTATGTCCATTGCCGCGACCATCAAACCTATTACTTCCATGCACTGCGCTATGGAAGGAAGAAGAACAGAATGAAGTACTTGACAAGAGCTTAGAAGTCTTGATTTTCTGGCCTCTGTCAGAAAAATCCTCATTTCTAAGGAGTCTATTATTGTTCCCAAGAAGGGAACTCTTGTTGACGGAGATAGAGAACTTTTTTCTACGTTCACTTTCCACCCGTGAGATCTGAGAAAGGCCAGGACAATGTCCGTATGAGCCTTTGCTTGTGGTAGAGACGACGCTTGAATCAGTATGTCGTCCAAGTAAGGTACTACTGCAATGCCCCTTGGTCTTAGCACCGCTAGAAGGGACCCTAGTACCTTTGTGAAAATTCTTGGAGCAGTGGCTAATCCGAATGGAAGTGCCACAAACTGGTAATGCTTGTCCAGAAAGGCGAACCTTAGGAACCGATGATGTTCCTTGTGGATAGGAATATGTAGATACGCATCCTTTAAATTCACCGTGGTCATGAATTGACCTTCCTGGATGGTAGGAAGAATTGTCCGAATGGTTTCCATTTTGAACGATGGAACCTTGAGAAATTTTTTTAGGATCTTGAGATCTAAGATTGGTCTGAATGTTCCCTCTTTTTTGGGAACTATGAACAGATTGGAGTAGAATCCCATCCCTTGTTCTCCTAATGGAACCGGATGAATCACTCTCATTTTTAACAGGTCTTCTACACAATGTAAGAATGCCTGTCTTTTTATGTGGTCTGAAGACAATTGAGACCTGTGGAACCTCCCCCTTGGGGGTAGCTCCTTGAATTCCAGAAGACAACCTTGGGAGACTATTTCTAGCGCCCAAGGATCCAGAACATCTCTTGCCCAAGCCTGAGCGAAGAGAGAAAGTCTGCCCCCCACCAGATCCGGTCCCGGATCGGGGGCCAACATCTCATGCTGTCTTGGTAGTAGTGGCAGGTTTCTTGGCCTGCTTACCTTTGTTCCAGCCTTGCATTGGCCTCCAGGCTAGCTTGGTTTGAGAAGTATTACCCTCTTGCTTAGAGGATGTAGAACTTGAGGCTGGTCCGTTTCTGCGAAAGGGACGAAAATTTGGTTTATTTTTAGCCTTAAAAGACCTATCCTGAGGAAGGGCGTGGCCCTTACCCCCAGTGATATCTGAAATAATCTCTTTCAAGTCAGGGCCAAACAGCGTTTTCCCCTTGAAAGGTATGTTAAGCAATTTGTTCTTGGAAGACGCATCCGCTGACCAAGATTTTAGCCAAAGCGCTCTGCGCGCCACAATAGCAAACCCTGAATTTTTCGCCGCTAATCTAGCTAATTGCAAAGTGGCGTCTAAAGTAAAAGAGTTAGCCAATTTAAGAGCGTGAACTCTGTCCATAATCTCCTCATAAGAAGAATCTTTATCGAGCGACTTTTCTAGTTCATCGAACCAGAAACACGCTGCTGTAGTGACAGGAACAATGCATGAAATTGGTTGTAGAAGGTAACCTTGCTGAACAAACATCTTTTTAAGCAAACCCTCTAATTTTTTATCCATAGGATCTTTGAAAGCACAACTATCTTCTATAGGGATAGTAGTGCGTTTGTTTAGAGTAGAACCGCCCCCCTCGACCTTGGGGACTGTCTGCCATAAGTCCTTTCTGGGGTCGACCATAGGAAACAATTTCTTAAATATAGGGGGAGGGACAAAAGGTATGCCGGGCCTTTCCCATTCTTTGTTTACAATGTCCGCCACCCGCTTGGGTATAGGAAAAGCTTCGGGGGGCCCCGGGACCTCTAGGAACTTGTCCATCTTACATAATTTCTCTGGAATGACCAAATTGTCACAATCATCCAGAGTAGACAACACCTCCTTAAGCAGAGCGCGGAGATGTTCCAATTTAAATTTGAATGTAATCACATCAGGTTCAGCTTGTAGAGAAATTTTCCCTGAATCTGAAATTTCTCCCTCAGACAAAACCTCCCTGGCCCCCTCAGACTGGTGTAGGGGCATGTCAGAACCATTATCATCAGCGTCCTCATGCTCTTCAGTATTTTCTAAAACAGAGCAGTCACGCTTTCGCTGATAAGTGGGCATTTTGGCTAAAATGTTTTTGATAGAATTATCCATTACAGCCGTTAATTGTTGCATAGTAAGGAGTATTGGCGCACTAGATGTACTAGGGGCCTCCTGTGTGGGCAAGACTGGCGTAGACGAAGGAGGGGATGATGCAGTACCATGCTTACTCCCCTCACTTGAGGAATCATCTTGGGCATCATTTTCTCTAAATTGTTTGTCACATACATCACATCTATTTAAATGAGAAGGAACCTTGGCTTCCTCACATACAGAACATAGTCTATCTGATAGTTCAGACATGTTAAACAGGCATAAACTTGATAACAAAGAACAAAAAACGTTTTAAAATAAAACCGTTACTGTCACTTTAAATTTTAAACTGAACACACTTTATTACTGAATATGTGAAAAAGTATGAAGGAATTGTTCAAAATTCACCAAAATTTCACCACAGTGTCTTAAAGCCTTAAAAGTATTGCACAACAAATTTGAAAGCTTTAACTCTTAAAATAACTGAGCCGGAGCCGTTTTTATATTTAACCCCTATACAGTCCCTGGTATCTGCTTTGCTGAGACCCAACCAAGCCCAGAGGGGAATACGATACCAAATGACGCCTTCAGTAAGCTTTTTCTATGTATCTGAGCTCCTCACACATGCATCTGCATGCCTTGCTTCCCAAAAACAACTGCGCATTAGTGGCGCGAAAATGAGGCTCTGCCTATGATTAGAGAAGGCCCCCAGTGAAAAAGGTGTCCAATACAGTGCCTGCCGTTTCTTTAACATAATTCCCAAGAATAAAATAACTCCTCAAAGCTATAAACTATTAAAAATGCTTATAAATCAATCGTTTTAGCCCAGAAAAATGTCTACCAGTCTTTAAAGCCCTTGTGAAGCCCTTTATTCTTATTTAATAAAAATGGCTTACCGGATCCCATAGGGAAAATGACAGCTTCCAGCATTACCAAGTCTTGTTAGAAATGTGTCATACCTCAAGCAGAAAAAGTCTGCTCACTGTTTCCCCCAACTGAAGTTAATTCCTCTCAACAGTCCTGTGTGGAAACAGCCATCGATTTTAGTAACGGTTGCTAAAATCATTTTCCTCTTACAAACAGAAATCTTCATCTCTTTTCTGTTTCAGAGTAAATAGTACATACCAGCACTATTTTAAAATAACAAACTCTTGATTGAAGAATAAAAACTACATTTAAACACCAAAAAACTCTAAGCCATCTCCGTGGAGATGTTGCCTGTGCAACGGCAAAGAGAATGACTGGGGAAGGCGGAGCCTAGGAGGGATCATGTGACCAGCTTTGCTGGGCTCTTTGCCATTTCCTGTTGGGGAAGAGAATATCCCACAAGTAAGGATGACGCCGTGGACCGGACACACCTATGTTGGAGAAATCACTATCTAACTCGTGAGCAGACGAAACGGATTTTAGTGTTTTTTTTTTCTTGTATTTTTATATTGTATTTTTTTTTAAAAAAATAATGTGTGGCAATACACATATATATAGCTATATGTGAAAACACAAACATTTCAGTGAGGAAGAGCCTGTAATCTGTATATATAACACTGGGCAAACACTGAGTCTAAGTAAATACAGTTCCACTTGGATTTTGAGCCTACTGCTATTCATTCTGGGCATATTTTTTTATCAGCACAGCTGAAATCCGAGCCTGTTTACACACTAATATAATAATAATATAATATAAATATTATAATTTGATATTCATGGCTAAATTCGCTATAGATTGGCTTACTGGAGAAAATTATGTAACAGTTGTAGATATGGCACAAGAAATTGTAGCACCGTTTAATTTAAAAGCTTTGCTACACTGTCCATTGTCTAAATTACCAAGAATAGTTTCTAAATTATTAACCTATGTAAATGTTGTGAAGGCATGGCAGAGACTGATTTAATGCGACAAAATTTTATATCTTCACAATATCTACCTATAGTAGGGAACCCGGATTTTCTGCCCGGCCTTCATAAAAGTATATTTAAAGAATGGCAAATGAAGGGAATTGAGTATTTAGTGCAACTTAAACAGGATTATACAGAAATAGAAAATGTCTACACATATCTTCAGCTGAGGAACTATTACAGACAGATACAACAGATGTATGGGTTTGGATGGGGTACGCAGGTGATACCCAATGGCCTTAAATTATACACGGCAGGAGCGCACTCTATTTCTTTTTGGTACAAATCCCTTCTTGTCCGGATAGGACAATTGTATACTAAAAATACAATTATTTAATGAAAAATTAATAAATAAAAAATTCCTACAATAACGGAACATGCTGTTATTAAAAGTATTAGACTAGTGGAATTAACCACGGAGTCTGTGAGTTGGAGAGAGTTGCAGCTTAAACTAATTAATACATTTTTATTCGACCCCTTATAGAATTTCAAAATGGTCTAAAAATCATCAGAATAATGTTTGTTGTAAATGTAAAAGTGCAAGGGCAGATATTTAGCACTGCATATGGTCATGTACGAAAATTAGACAACTCTGGTTTAAAGTTAATTATTAATAATTAATATGTTTTTAGATAAGAGGATAACGTTCTCAGATTTTCACTGTTTTTTTTTATACTATGATCAAACCCATCTTAATATTGGTGTGCAAAATTTAGTTAATACGATTATTTTGGCTATGCGGAATCTTATATTAAAGGGACATAATACTCATATGCTAAATCACTTGAAACTGATGCAGTATAACTGTAAAAAGCTGACAGGAAAATATCACCTGAGCATCTCTATGTAAAAAAGGAAGATATTTTACCTCACAATCTCCTCAGTTCAGCAGAGTAAGTTCTGTGTAAAAAGTTATACTCAGCTGCTCCCAGCAGCAGGTAAAAAAAAATAAAAAATGAAGAAATGAACAGCAGCCAATCAGCATTAGCAGTGCTGAGGTCATGAACTCTTTTACTGTGATCTCATGAGATTTGACTTAACTCTCATGAAATTTCATTGTAAACTTCCTTACACTGAATAGGGAAATAACATGAGAGTGCACGAGGCTCATCCCTTCGGCTGTCCCGGTACAGACATACTAATATGCTGCTTATAAATCATTTACAATGGGATGTGGCTACTGAGGAACTTTTTAGGTAAAATATCTTTCTTTTTTACATAGAGATGTTCATGTGATATTTTCTAGTCAGCTTTTTACAGCTATACTGCATCACTTTCAAGTGTTTAAACATTTGGGTATTATGGCCCTTTAAAAAGTTGGAAGGAATCTAAGGCTCCTAGCATAGCCTAATTAGTCAATAAAATATATATACAAATGATTTTAGAGTTGCACGATATAAAACTATCTTCAGAATTGCGTATCCAATAAAACTACCTCTGAAATATTATTTAAAGATATGACTTTGATATAGACAAAATCTGTTACTTGTAATTAAGGGAATATATTATACTAGCCCTAAAGCCCGTGAACACGGGCCATTTTTTGCAGTACAGCGGTCCCACCCCTTGCTCTCTCTCTATATCCCCTCTCTTTTACTCTCTCTTTCTCCCCTCTCTTTTGCTCTCTCTCTCCCCCCTCCTCTCTTTTGCTGTCTCTCTCCCTCTTTTGCTGTGTCTCTCCCTCTCTTTTGCTCGCTCTCCCCACTCTCTTTTGCTCTCTCTCTCCCCCCTCCTCTCTTTTGCTGTCTCTCTCCCTATTTTGCTGTCTCTCTCCCTCTTTTGCTCTCTCTCCCTCTCTTTTGCTCTCTCTCTCCCTCCTCTCTTTTGCGCTCTCTCCCCCCTCTCTTTTGCGCTCTCTCCCCCCTCTCTTTTGCGCTCTCTCCCCCCTCTCCCTTTTGCGCTCTCTCCCCCTCTCCTATTTGCGCTCTCTCCCCCCTCTCTTTTGTGCTCTCTCCCCCCTCTCTTTTGCGCTCTCTTTCTCCCCCCTCTCTTTTGCTCTCTCTTTCTCCCCTCTATTTTGCTCTCTCTCTCCCCCCCTTCTCTTTTGCTCTCTCTCCCCCCCTCTCTTTTGCGGTCTCTCTCCCTCTTTTGCTCTCTCCCCCCCTCTCTTTTGCGCTCTCTCCCCCTCTCTTTTGCGCTCTCTCCCCCTCTCTTTTGCTCTCTCCCCTCTCTTTTGCTCTCTCTTTCTCCCCTCTATTTTGCTCTCTCTCTCTCCCCCTCTCTTTTGTGCTCTCTCCCCCCTCTCTTTTGTGCTCTCTCCCCCCTCTCTTTTGTGCTCTCTCCCCCCTCTCTTTTGTGCTCTCTCCCCCCTCTCTTTTGTGCTCTCTCCCCCCTCTCCTTTGCTCACTCTCCCCAATCTCTTTTGCTCACTCTCCCCCCTCTCTTTATCCCCCTTTTTTGCTCTCACTATCCCCTTCTTTTTAGAGCTCTCTGTCTTACTCACTGTGCACAGCCACAAACCCGGCGCCTAGCCCCGCCCGCGTCATGCATGGCCCCGCCCATGTCACGAACGGCCCGTCCGGTCACGCCCATGCCACACCTGGGCCCCGTCCACATCACGCCCGCCGGTCACGCCCACTCCACCACACGCGACGCCGGGGCAAGACAGTTAGAAGGCCAGGTGTGTTTGTCCTCGTGCGCAGTCTCTACTGCGCATGACGGCTTCAGACAAACACACTTGGCCTTTTATAATATAGGATGATATATCACACAAATATCTCCAATCCAGGTATATTAAAATATATATATCCCCCTATGCGAGTGATTCTGAATATATATAGCAAATCTTCCTAGAATTTTTTTCCACTTAGAGATTTAAACCACCATATGATCTAATTAACCCTTATTCAATTGGGTAATTAACTTCAGAATGGGTATTTTAGCTAGGAATGGCACACATTTGCTCTTATTTGCAATCAAATAACAATGATATATAATGAAACTTGCATAATATTTATAGTTACACAACCTATTACTTATATCTTTCAAAAGGATTTGAGTGCTGGATTTAAGACCTAAAAAAGTTAAACTTGGAAGATGTCAGACATCAGCTTATACTTCATGCAGATGATAAGTTCCACCCACAGTATAGTAGGAGCTCTTCATGTTTTTATTTTTTTCACTTGATATTAAAACCACCATGCACACAGGAATATCCCTTATAAATTAAGACAGTTCTGTTCCAACCAGACCCTAATAGTTAGCAAGTAAATAGTGCGAACATTTTTTTTATTTTTCTCTCCCAATATAGAGCCAGTCAATATTCTTGACAAACAGGGGCAATGATTCTGCAGTCCGACATAGTTATCTATATCCATAGTACAGCCTATTTCAGGCCAGCAGAGATACCCAGTAGCTTCCCCAATAAGGTATGCCCTTTACGGTTAAACTGTTTTGTAGTAATAGCATATGGGAGAACCAGCTGTTATTGAATTTCAGACCAGCTTTCCCAAGCCAGTGATCCCTTTTACCAATCATCGCTGTGAGGCAGGAGCGGTGAGCAAGAATCCCTCAGCGCACAAGACACTACCGTCTGCAAACGGCTCTGTAGGGTGCAGGATCCATCAGCAGTTTTTGCTATCCACCTCCGGTAAGTGCTCAGCTGAACCAGGCAGCATAGAACAGCCTCTTTCACAGGCTGGTTCAGGAACCACTTCTCCTGAACGGTCAACACACTTGTCTTTCCTGTGACAGGGTGCAGTATCTACCGCCTGCAGATGTCGGCAAAAGGAGACTTCCTCGCTGTGGTCTCGATGGGACCAGATGCCCAATTGTACCCTCAATACAAACGTGGGCCACGGGGCTGTAGGCATGGGGGCTTAGGTTTTGCAGCTCTCAATCTCAACGCTGATGCGGCACCATCTACATCAGAAGCTCCGCCCCAAACCGACGTCCTCCCAAGAGTCTTGCGACATATAACTGATTTTAACTTCTATGTATTATGAGTGAGGCTGTGTCATTATCAGACATTGTTGCTTAAACAGCACACCTAACATATACAGCAGCATCCTCTGTATTGGAAGATCACACCTATTTGGCACACTCGTTAGAACAAGCAGCTTATTACAAAGAAGAGAGATGTATCTATCTGTAACATGGACATAAAACACTGCATTAAATTAGCAAGCAGTCAAGTCTGAAACATTCTGAGTACATTAGCACCTGGTTTCCTGCAATTGTATTGCAATGGCCAAACCTCCACAACTTGCCTTATTAGAAGGAGCCCACCCAGGATTGTTACTGGAGGACACAAGGCTTGTACATGTCATTCTGTTAGCAAGGCCTGCACAGTTTAGCTGTATTCTATAACTTCTAATGAGCGCAGTTATGGCGAGGTATGTACTGGAGTTAGACTTCTAGTGCTTTGCAGTGAACACTTTAAATTGGCGGAATTTGAAAACAATTTTCTTAGTTAAATTACGAGAAAATTGGACAAGAAAAGAAATGTTGGGAGATTTGCATCCAGATTGCTTACTTTCTACAGACAGAAAAGTATAAAACATTACACAGAACAACACTGAAGCCTCACACAACAGACAGAAGCCAGCTCAGTTTGCCAGCAATGGGCACTCCTACACACTACTCCGGCATTCATGCTGGGCGGGTGCCTTTGGAACTACAGTTACATTATATTGAAAAATATATTATTTTTTACCTAAAAAGTGCATGTTTTTATATTACATGTAGTGCTTTAAATGATATAGCCAGGTTAATATCCATTTAAGGACTGGAATTAAGAAAAACTAAAATATTAAAGGAATTCTGTGGTTTTCCGGATTTAAGTGTCCAAACAATTTGAATAATACATTTGTAAACTGTGTCTCGATGTGTGCATTAAAATACTATTTATTTACTCAGAAATTCCTAATGAACACTAAACTACATATTATGCCTTATTTCTGCATCAAGAATTGGCAAATATGCTCTTATAGAAATTGGCAGAAAAAAGAAAAAAAAAGAAAAAGAAAATGTCAGTAAATAAGAACTATTTGAGATTTTAAGGAGAGAACTGTGGTTTTAAAAACATACAAAGTCTCAACTTACTTACATGAACCAATTAACTAAAAAGCTATAGCATGACCTTACTTTGACACACAAAGTAAACAAATCTTAAGTAAATGAAAAACACACAACATTATGTGTGTGTATATATACACACATACATCATTTGTGAGATTGTGTTATTGGGTTTATTGCAGAAAGTGCAATATTTCAGTACATACATGTTTACACACACTCTCTCTCACACACTCACTAACACACACTGTCACTAACACATATTCTCACACACACACAAAGACACTAACACTCTCACAGACTAACACACATTCTCTCTCACACACACACTCACTCTTTCACACACAGACTCCCACACACAGCACGACTGACAAACATAAAGGCACACACTCTCACACGCACAAAGATACACTCCCACACAAAGACACAGACGAAATAAAGAAAAAAGAAAAGAATGTGCATTAAGTTGCAAATGTACAATGCCATCATTTTGGCCGTGGCTGTTTCCCACCAAACCCCAACATTTCCATCTCCGGGCCAGACTCAGCTTCAAAGCCGGATACACACAGGGAAACCCAAACTGCCCAGGTCATTCCCAGACCCATGTCTAATTAAAGTTCAGCCCTAGGGCCAGATTTCTCAAAGTAAGTAGCTGCTTAAGGGTGACTTTCACTTTTAGAGAATCATGGCTGCTTTGCAAGTAATGTAATTTTAAACAACTTTCTAATTTACTTCTATTATCTAATTTGTTTCATTCTCTTGGTATCATGGGTGAGCCAATGACAATTGGTATATATATGCAGCCACCAATCAGCAGCTAGAACCTAGGTTTTTTGCTGCTCCTGAGCTTGCCTAGATAAACCTTTTAGCAAATGATAGCAAGAGAAGGAAGCAAATTAAATAACAGAAGTAAATTGGGAAGTTGTGTTTTGTTTTTTTGTATTCTCTATCTAAATCATGAAAGAAAAATTTTGGGTTTTATGTCCCTTTAAAGGCACTAATGAAATAAAAATAACCAACAAAATGGTTAAAACAGAGGCAGGTAACCAATTTTCCTTACGCGTTTTGTGCCTACACTTGGCCCCTTTTATAAATATAAAATAAACTTTTCAAAACTCCACTCAATTACTTCACTAGAAGTCTAAAAAAATAGTGAAAGCATTTGATCCAATTAGGCTACAATTTTATTCTACAAAGTAACTCATATCCGACTCATGATTAAAACCAAATTGGATAACATTTTTAAGTTTGTATATCCAATAATTTCCATTTGTCACCACCCACCCCTAGGTAGAAGGACGGCCCTGTCAATGACCTTCTCTGTTGTTTGGAAAGCATTTGTCATATGCACAAGATTAAGATGTTTAGCTGTGGCTGAGTCTTAATTGTAATAATTTGTGTCTCTGATATCTTGGAGGTCTGACCTACATACTGTTGGAAACAAAGGTTACATTCCAATAAGTACACCAAAAAATTGGGCCTACAATTAGCATATAATTTGGTCTCAAAGTTCTCATGAGTCACAGAGCTTCTAAAACAACTCCCAACACTTAAAATGCCACTGCTTATACATGGACCTGTACCCCACCTGAAGGTATCTTTGCTTCTAATCCATCTACTCATATCACATTCCTAAGAACATACCAGATTGGGAGCCAGTTTGTATGATAATGTAGGTGTTTTCCTTGCTACAAATTTACATGAATCAAATATTGTTGCTAGAAACTCATCTCTCAAACTATACAAATTCTTCTTAAGGATGGTACATGCGTTAATAAATTGGCTGGAGAATTCAGTTGAAAAACAACTGAATCCTGCGTTAAACTCATCCTTTTTCTGGATCCATAAATGATATCCATCTGGGATTTATCCTTGACTTCCATTAAATTATCGCTCAAAACCCTGTCATCATAACTCCTAAATTTCAGCCTATCATTGAGTGATGAGGCCTGCATTGGTGTTTCTTCCTAATTGCATAAACTGGTCCTTGGAAATAGAGCGTACCAGATGTGGCGGATGGCATGACTTAGCATGTAAAATAGTATTCGCAGAGGTCAGTTTGCGAAAGGTATCATTCATTATTCTCCTAGACCCCACGTCTCCTATCAATTTAAGATCAAGAAACTACGTTGTCTCCTCCTGTATTTCTCCTGCAAACCTCAACTTAAAGCCATTACTGGTCAAGTAAGTCAAAAAGGCAGAGAAATTGAAGAGACCCTTTATTATGAATATGGGATCATCTATAACTCTTATGTACATCACAATTTGGCTCATGAATGGGTTGACACTGCAATATAGTTAAAGGCTCTCCCACCATCCAACAAATAAATTGGCAAAGGATGGGGTGAACTTCATCCACCTGTACCCCATCTTCCACTCAACATTTTGCGATTACACAAGAGATGAATTGAATCCCTAACTGTTCAAATTCTTAACCAACGGATGAAGTATTGAATACACCCATTATAATAGGGGTTCAAATAGAGACCTAATCCCCAAAATAATTGGACGGGCAGGTGGCATCGTCAGACTCTTGTGTGTTTGGTAAATTATGAAATATGGGCACAAGTGAACCCACAATCTGACTTGATATTGCGTAAATATACCTAGTATTACTGCCTGATCCAAAAATCTCTGTAGTTTCACCTTGAACTCATTGATGGAATTTTTACACAGCTTCCTATAAGTACATGTATCACCTAACTGGCGTTTAGCCTCCAAGATGTAGTCATCATAATATTTCCACCCTTATCTGATGATCTGATAACAATGTTTTTATTAGATTGGAGTGCACGTAATGCTTCCCTTTCTGTTAATGTAAAATAAAATTAACCCTATCAGATTTGACAGTTCTAATTCCAAAAGCTCTTTCTCCACTTGTCTCTGATAGAGATTTAAAGAATGTCCCCTAAAATATATGGGGTAGAAGTCAGATGACTTCTTAATTGGAGACAGAACCCCATTGTCACAAGGACCAAACTGGCCTTCCTCAAGGTTTCTCAGCTCATCCAAGGTGACAAAGTCTCCAAACTCAAAAACCTAATCTTTCACAATAAGTAATGCAACTTTGCACTTCACTCTATATGTTTTTATATTTGACTTGCTGTCTAGAAAAAAAAAAAACATTACCTGTACTTAATAAAGGTTCCTTGTTTCTTAAAGGGATATATTAGCAATGTGATAAATCACTTAAAAGTGATGCAGCACATCTGTAAATTTACCCCAAAATTTCCATATCCAGGGACTTACAGGGGAGTGTGCATCTGGCATGTGCAGGCACAGTCCCTTCCATCTTCAGTATAAGGACGTTTACTATGGAATATTGCAAGATCATGGTGAAATCTTGTAAGTTTAGATCAAAATCCCAAGAGATCACAATAAACTAAAGTATGAGCTCAGCACTAGTGATGATTACTGGATGTTAGTTGTTTTTTTACCATGCAGATAAAAGTAGAGTGTCTGAATGGTAGAGTGAGTTGATCTAGAAAAACCTAGTTATATATCCTAAAACTTTTTTTCTCTCTCACAGTTACAGGTAGAATGCAAGGGAATGATGAATTTAAGCAGAAATGTCTGTTATGGCAGGTCTTGCACCTTGTAGGTTTTGTAGGTTTTGTGATCATAGAAAGATGTAAACTTGATGTTGTTTATCCAAATATATCAACTGCAAAGCATTTTACTAATAAAACTAAAAAGCTACTTTTTATAGTATTAGATGTTTGCTAATAATGTAATAAAATAACCTTTGTTATTTGCATTGTGTAGTCCTTACAGTATGTAAACTAACCTTTGCTCCTTTTTTGCAGAGCATGGATACAATACTCATGTAGCCAGAGGCGGCTGCATAGCACAGGGGGGTCATGCCACTTTCTGAAACCCCATCCACAAAGGCTCCAAATTCCAGCAGAAGGCTGACCATCTCCTCATGGCCGAGGTGAGCCTGGACACACTGTACTGGAGCGTTGTTCAGAACCTCCGTCCTGTAGTTAACATTTGCTCCTGCTAAGATGAGGAGTCGGCTCACCTGAAAGGGAAGCACAAAGAAATATATTTCTGAAACTGATAATGGTGCAAAAGAAAGTGTGTTATATAGTATGTATAGCGATATACCAAAAGCACAACAACCAGCACAAACATAATTAGGCGACACCAGGTACGAGCTTGCGTTTGCATTCCGATTTACTTGTAAAACCAGCACACATTATCGTGCGCTGGTATTACAAAGTGGAGCACTAATATCACTTGCACGCAATCAATATTTAGCGCTCCACTTGTAATCTAGCTCTAAACTGGGGATCGTTGAAATGAATGAAATTATTGAAAGATAAACTATCTATGCATATCTAATGATATATAACCAAATCAGTAATGGTCTAAAATAACTGGAAATATAATCTGAAAGTAATTATTCTAAAAATGAAAAACATAATTTAAATTTATTTTAATCTGTCTTACTGACTAGTGATTTAAATTGTGATTTAAATAACTTTGATTTAAATCAAACCCACCCAGACACATACACACCACACGCGCATACACACAGACGCATACAAATAGGTGCATACACAGCCACACGCGCATACACACAGACACATACAAATAGGTGCATACACACTCACACCCACACGCGCATACACACAGACACGTACAAACCCACACGCGCATACACACAGACACATACAAATAGGTGCATACACACTCACACCCACACGCGCATACACACAGACACGTACAAACCCACACGCGCATACACACAGACACATACAAATAGGTGCATACACAGCCACACGCGCATACACTCAGACACATACAAATAGGTGCATACACACTCACACGCGCATACACACAGACACGTACAAACCCACACGCGCATACACACAGACACATACAAATAGGTGCATACACAGCCACACGCGCATACACTCAGACACATACAAATAGGTGCATACACACTCACACCCACACACTCATACACACAGACACGCACAAACCCACACGCGCATACACACAGACACATACAAATAGGTGCATACGCAGCCACACGCGCATACACACAGACACATACAAATAGGTGAATACACACTCACACGCGCATACACACACGCGTGCATACATATACACACAGACACACGCGCACATAAAGACACACACACGCATACACGCACGTACACACAGACACGCACAAAATAACTTTTTTTAATAGGACTATTTTCTTTTGTATGAAATCCCATTATAAATAATTTAGTTTTAAGTTAGCACTGATAACCATTCTTTTTTTTTTTTGTTACAAAAGGTAAAAAAGCATTTAAAAACAACAAAACCAAAACAAAAAACAACAACACGTTTCTAAGTTGACTAATATAAGGATTATAATGGTTTAAAGGGATACAAATGGCACCTATTTTTATGCATTTACTCATTTAAAAACTGTGTGGTGTATTGGGAAATTCTGCAATTCCTGTAAATACTGGAGAAAAAAACATCACAAAGCACAGAACAGGAAGCTGCATGGCTAATGAAAACATTTATAGATCTAATAAAATGGGCACTCACTGGTGAACGTAGTAATGTATTCTTTAGCATAGTGAAAAAATATAAAATACAATAATCTGTGTACATTAAATATTTATTTTGGTCAATCTTGAAATGTATCTATGAAAAAAATCTGTTAAAGCAAAGTAAACAGCCACTGCCTGCAGCTAGATAAGGGAGCAGCCATGTTGGCAACTCAGGCTGCATACTGCCTGTTCTGAGCTTGGGCAAATCTGACTCCATGTTCCCATCTAATATTAACCAGCTCATGTTACTCTAGAAGTTTTATGACATCAAGCTATAAATGCCTTTCTGCAGAGGCCAAAGCTCCCTTTTGAAGGGCTGTGACAAAAAGTAATGGACGCAGCACAAATTAAGTTTAAAAAAAGAAAGAAAAGGTCAAATTAATTTAAAATGATGAATATGCACATAGCAATGATTTCTATTAAGTGTAAGCCACTGCTTAGTGCTTTTTATATTACAACAATGAAACAGACTTTCATATCGCATTAACGAATGACAACCCACACAGCTAGAAGGGTTCATATCATGCTTCCCAAAATCCTCTCTCTAACTGTAGCTCACTTTGTATAAGAGTGCATCTACAACTGATTGTGTTTAAGGGCAGACTGGTCTTCCCCTTTTACTAATGCTTGTCAATGTAAGTGTAGTAATGTACAGTGTATAGTCTTATATAATGTCTGACAAGTTATATATTGTATTGCACACTTATGATTGTAATGTACCTTTGTATAGCGCTGCAAAAAATGTTGGAGCTTTATAAATAAATGATAATAATAATCTTTCCCTAATTGACTTCAGTGGAGATTATCTGATAAGGAAATGCAAAACAATGCTTATTTTGCTAATATAAAGGCCTTGTCTACAATTTCTCCTCCAACAAAGGCAAGTGATGCATGGAGTTTGGCTACTGAAAAACAATTGCAGCAAACAATGTATAATGCATTTCAAATAATTTTCAACTCACATACTTAATTTGTTGCAAAACAGCAGAAAAATATTTTAACTACAAGGTGTTTACTGTCCCTTTAATTCAGTGTATCCCTTTATCTCCAATAAATCATTTGTATAGTTAAAAATAAATCTTAGTGTTAAAACACAATGTAGCACAAAGCACCCTCCATATGCAAAAGAGACTCACACAAAAGTATTGGGGGGAGGGAATTCCAGAAGTTTTACGTTTGCCAAGATCTAACCACAGTTTTATAGCGGAAACAACACAAAAATACCCCTCTCAGGTTACAGCAGTCACAGAAGAAAATCTTACCCTAGATAGTTTGCATTGTTTATTGTTGCATGGAATAGAGAGCCATTGAGAGGCCCAGTCTATCTCACTGGGAAGAATCACTAAGAGGTGTTGAGGAGTCTGATGTGCTTTCACATGAGTTTATAAGCATTACATGTACAGGGTTTGTCCGACTCTGCTCATGAAAGAATGTAAAGCAGAAATTGCCAGAAAAAGTAAACTAGAAGTTATTTCATGCTGCTAACTGCTTTGTACCGCAGTGCACTTGCAATGATTCGTGACCAAAATATCCCAAGAGATCTCCTAATAGCCGACTCTCCACAAGCAGTGCAGTAAAGCAGTACTTACCAACAAGTGGGCTAGTGCACAGTCACACATGTATTTAGTGTATGCCCATTTTACAGTAATTACCAAGCTAAAAAGAAAAAAAAATACTCACAATCCTTTATCCATAGATTATATGTAATGCACTCAGTGCTTATATATCCCTATGCTACCCATATGTGTGTACAATGGTAACAGCACTTGTTGCCGAAATTACAAAGCCCCACTCAATGAGAGCAGTTGTACCTCTCACAGGTATGCACATAAACAATAACGCACTGTCAGTTGCTCTTAAACATAATCAAGTTATTAACAAGGCTCAGTACTAGCCAGGCACAAACTTATGATATATGATGTGAGGTGTTCATTAAAGGTTATAGTGAAAACGAGACAGCAGAACAGGAAACACACAAGCACAGCACCAATTCTTCAGTATTCACTAGAGCAAGATTTCAACAGATACTGGCAGCAGCTGAATCAGTACAACTGAACGAACCACTTATATGGCTCGACTTACCAAGCCGTTCTCCCCCCCTTGACCGCAGGTTCACACAAGCGAACATGCAGTCACAATTTATCAAGCAGCGGTCATCAGACCGCTGCTTGACTAACCTGTTCTCCACCTTTTAGGTGGAGAATTTCAATCTCCCCAGTCTTGTCCGTCAGGGGAAGATTGACAGCTCCTGCCCGCGCGTGATTTGCTGTGCGCAGGCAGGGGCTGGGTTACACGCGAGCACAAATTTGCACTTGTGTAAAATATTAAATTTGTATTGCTACCCGCCTCACGAGAGCATGGGCGGACAAGGGGCAAATATGTACACCCCTCTCCGTCATGGATTGATAAATCAAGCTCATAATGTGACTTGTACAGCTAAGCTTAAAGGGATTGTTAGTCACCTTTTTTTTTTTTACTTTGTTTCATTTAAAAGAAGAGGGATTTTTTGTGTGTGTCCTGAACACACCAATGCTATCATGCTTGCTGAGGAGTGTCTCCCAACACCAATAAAACAGAGGCAGTTTCCTTGTCAGCCAGTGAGGATTAGTAGTAAGTACACAACCAATACTACAGTATTAGCTTCAGTTTAAAAATAAACAACTTCATTTCTCAGGCAAAGAAAAAAAAAGAGAGATGCAAAAATGCTGTTTACAGAGTCCAACACTATAAAGATACAAACTAATAATGATGTATTCTTAGTTATATATTTTTAAAAAAAGAAATAAAAATCAGCAATAAAAATAGGAGACAAATTAAAATACTGTCCGTAATAATGATCAGAGCACAATCTCCTGCTGCTGAAATTTGTTTTGCTGAGCTAAATCTGTATTTGATATTAACTGTCACTACAATAATCTCCACCCCATGAAACACAAACAGAATATGCCTGGGCAAAACACTGCAATTAGCACTCAGTAGGAGAGATCTTTTTTTAAACATAACAGCATATTATTATAATTATCACATTCTTAGTTTTAACTGATACCTAATACATGTGAAATAGAGCTAGTTTTTTAGAGGACTGAGCCAGGGCCCATAGGGGAAGCAAGAGAGATAAGGTGTTGAAATAAATCCCAAATGGCTGACAGTGAAAAGTACTGAAAGGAAACTGAGAAGGCAAATGATTAAAAGCCAGTTTCCTATTAGCCCTTACGTGCTATAGAAGCTGGTCACCCACCCAAATGGAGTGACAGAGGAAGGAAAGCAATACACAAACAACTCTTAATAATATAAAACATCAGAACTCATTTACAGATGCCTGTGCTGATCAGGCCTTTCAGCCTAAATCTGGCCTTTTCACATTTTCTTTTGCATGGAAATGTCAGTTTGGAATCAGAGTTTAACATGTTGTTGATCCTAAAATAACTGATGTAAAGAGTTTGTGAGTAAAAACAAAGCGCTCCTAACCTAATACTTTAGCACCAGGCCATAATGCCACTTGTTTGTGTATATATAAACACATCAGGTTAAAGGAATTCTGCATGATTGCACAAACTGTCATCTTCATGTGACCATAAAGCGGCCCAGCTATTACCATTAACTCACCTGAGGTGAAAAAAAGGATGTTATTATAATTGTCATATTAGTGGGACTATAGAAATGGTCCATGAGTTTATTTGGCCCCCAAATCAGTAATCTAAGGCTCAGAGCAGCATATTATGGTGGAACTGATAAATAGTTGTCTCCAGTGCAATGTCCTTAGTATATATTACTCAGCTGTACGTAATAGCAATACAAGCTGATTTAGAAGTGCAGAGGTGTTTATTTATTACCAAACACAGAAACAACATTTTACAAGCTCTATACCTGAGTGAGGACCCAAATGAGATGCATGGCCCTGCAGACCAGTTATATGTCCATGTAAGACAAATCAAATACACTGACCCTGCCAGATAAATCACTGAGTGACCAGATCATATAGATAACAGCTGAAGCCCCCAGTATGCCAAATACATAGCTTAGAACCTATGTCAGATGCAGAGAGCTTGCAGACACATCATGACAGCTATATGTCACGTGAAACAGATCAGATGCATGGAACTTGTGGTCGCTTTATGCCAATTATATGCCCAAGAGAGACACCAAAACAAATACAAGACCCTTTTATTCGCTCATATTAAGCTATATTTATAAATGAGACTTCAGATGAGATATATGTCCCCGCAGCCCATCCATGCCAACTATAGGCCCATATAAAAAAAAGCTGAATCGATTACAAAGCCTCCATTTTATTAACTACATGCCCAAGTGAGACTTAAAGGAGTGTGTCAGGTAAGAGTGGTGAGCCTGGCAGCTGTTCCTGTATGGCAGCAAGGCAGTTAAATGAAAAGGCATGCAGGTGCATCGCACAGTAAAAAGTGAAGAGGTAATCAAGTACTAGACCACAAACAGGCAACACAGACCACCAGTTGGCCAGTGGATAGCAAAGTTGTCCTCCTGCTGTTGCAATCCCTGTTTTTGTCCTGCCCCTTCAGCCCACCCTTTATATTTAATTGTTGCGTTGGCACTATATATCCCCTCTAAATTTCATCTCTCATTTATTATATATATTTAATCGTCCCTATCATATACGGCATATGCCCCACTAATTTTATCCTTCCACCCTATCCTTACATTTCAGCTCAGATTATGGCGAACCTTTTGCTGTAATAACCTTAACTAGCTGCTAACTTAAAAGAAACAGTTATAAGGTGAAGTGGCACATGTATCTGTTTAGGGTAAAATTAACAATAAGTGCACCATCCCTATCAAAGGTTTTATATAAGTATAAAGTTGAAAAACTACATTTTTAAATATGGGTAAAACAGACAAGGAAAAGAGGAACTGTGAAGTTATTTTATGTTATGTTATCTGCAGAATATGTTGCTTCATGTGCTGTATTATGTATATCAGTCATTCTGATAGGGTCAGTCAAATAGTATTCAGATGAGATTGTACAGAACAGTAGAAATTCTGTTACTTCCTTTTTGGTCTCTACATAAAAGACTCAGCCATGGTCTATGAATTCCTACGGGTTATACACTCTGCTAATGTGAGGTCTCTCTGGTGTACAGAGATATTGTCTGCTGGCTCCCAGTCTCCTAACCTTTATTCTCTATTTGACCACAATCCAAGAAAATAGACCAACTGGAGCAGAAATTCACTGAGAACATATTTGAAAAGGGTCTTTTAGAAAAAAAATATGCACACCCAACAAATTACTTTTAATTCAGTCAATACCTTAACATTTGGTGTATACAAGTTCCTCAAGGAAGAGAGGGCAGCAGATAATCCATCCGTGCTATACCCAATCCACAGGGCCTGCAAGGTACTAGAAGAAACACCATTCTTCTTACTTAACCCCTAAAAATAACAAACACATTAAAAAAGGCAAGTAAAACAAATTACATTTAATAAATATTTTATATATAAGGTATTTGTAGCATTGCCATAAAAAATATTCCTAAATCGTAGGTAAATTTAAAAAAAAATACAACTTATTCAACACTTGCAAATTAAAATATGAAGAATTTAATTCAAACTGACAGATAGATAATGAGAGCTAAGTGTAATATGACTGCTATTTCTTAAAACATAAATCAGGTGTGTGACAGTGTTGCGCTCTGTGTTTCAGCAATGTACCACAATACAGTGTAATAAGAAAATAGTCTGAAGATGGTTAAAGAGGCAGTCAACTCTCTGTATCTCTGTCTATTACATGCAGTTATATGAAAATTGGTGTATACTGCCCCTTTACTATTTCTGCAAAAAGTCATTTTCTCCCCCTCTTTCATTGGGGATTGGTCACAGCGAAAGAATCTGTTGTTGCAAACTTTTGTGGAAGGAGAAGAATGTTTAGAAGCCATAATATAAAACAGACAGTCTCCATCAACTGCGCCATTAAAGGGATATAAAACCCAAAAATCTTCTTTCGTGATGCAGCTAGAGCATGGGATTTTAAACAACTTTCTAATTTACTTCTATTATAATTTTTTCTTTGCTCTCTTGGTATATTTTGTTGAAAAGCAGAGACGAAAGCTTAGGAGCCGGCCCATTTCTGGAGCGCTCTATGGCAGCAGTTTTGCAAGAATGTTATTCATTTGCAAGAGCACTAGATGGCAGCACTACTTCCTGTCATGTAGGGCTCCAGATGCCTACCTAGGTATTTCTTTAATACAGAATACCATGGGAACAAAGAAAAGTTGATAACAGAAGTAAATTGGAGACTTTTTATAAAATGGTATGTTCTATCTGAATCACAAAATAACTCTTTTGAATGCTGTATCCCTTTAAACAATGCACATTCTCCACAGCCTGGTAGCAGTAAAGTGTAAGAATAGTACTTATTGCACTACGGAAAGAGTTTTGTCACACACAAAAAACACAACAAGAAAGAACTTCAAGAACGAAAAATAAAATATCCCAGAAAAACTTTAAAAGTAAAAAATAAAATAAAAATATAAAACCCCAAAACCAAAAGAGATACTAACGTTTTCATTCTTTATCATGATTAAAATTCAGTTTATTCAGATTATTCCTGTCTGTGTTCAATGAATTATGGTATTAAGTTTACATATAAATTATATTTATATATTAGATATGACATTTTTTTCAGAACATAGAAATACTACCTTAAAAATGTGAGCTTTAAGAATATGATGTCCTAGTTCCATAGTTTGTTGGCGGTTTAACTTTCCTTCTTGACGCGAAAACATGAATGCAAGAAGGGCATGTCCGCTTCTTAATGTAAGCAAAAAGAGAAAAAAAAGTTGATATTCCCCAAAAAAACATAAGCAAATATCAAAATTTCATTATTGTGGTTTTTAATATAACATGCTGATCTTTGACGTTATCACAGCCCATTCAAATGGAATGAGCTTGCAGGCACATCAAATTACCTTATTTCATCACTTTCTATACACATACATGCTTCCTTATCTTATCTCTGTCTGTATATCAAAGCCCAAAACTAAGACAGAATAATTAAAAATGGTCATTTTACTATGTATATCTCCTACCTCCCACTGGGAGTGTCATTTCTTCTCCTGTCCATTTATAGTATAGGAAGGGATGCCACAGGGAAAAAACAGCTATTTAAAATGCCAAAAAAGTAAAGGAGCTATTTGTAAACAATGTAATACGCTCCAGCAAGTAAAATGGATAATTGAGAACTTAAAGGGACACTGAACCCAAATTTTCGTGATTCAGATAGAGCATTTCTAATTTACTCCTAAGCTAATTTTTTGGTTTAGACCCTGAACAGCACTTGTTTATTGGTGGTTGAATTTATCCACCAATGAGCAAGAATAACCCAGGTTGTTCACCAAAAATGGTCCGGCATCTAAACTTACATTCTAGCTTTTCAAATAAAGATACCAAGAGAATGAATAAAATTTGATAATAGGAGTAAATTAGAAAGTTGCTTAAAATTACATGCTCCATCTGAACCATGAAATAAAAAAAATTTGGTTCAGTGTCCCTTTAAAAGGAGAGGGGGTATTACATTGCACTGTCCCTTTAACTTACATGTCTTGTTAAGCAGACAAAGGTGTGTAATGAAAACACATTCCAGGTTGATATCCCAGTCACTGCTGGGGAATTATATACGGCTGCATGAGTAACCTATGACTGGGATAAAGTGTAAAGTAAATTCAGCCCTACCTACATGTAGAGATGATGGATTTACAGAAGGAAATCAAGTTACACATTATCCTAAAAACCTGTCTAATCTGACAGCTGGATACAGATCATTCATTTTGGTGACTAATATAAACTAACAAGAGTTGTATATGCAAAACAAAGTGACGCATAACCTGGAAAAAACAGTGTAAGTTTGCTCTTTGAGATGGTGGCTACCAAGCTGCAACTTCTTTTGCATTTAACTGACAAGGATGGTCATAACAGAACAGATGAATCAAACACAAATAAGTAAAGGACTATTAAGTTAAGCAACTGCAAGTTTCAAAACACAAATATAAAAAAAGCGGAAAGAAAAAAACAATGACTTGGGATTGTTTGCTAACTGTATCCCAGCAACACTTTATCGATGATTTACAAAAAGAATATCAAGGGTATAATACAAAAAAACATAATATCTAGGGAATTTTAAGCATTTTAAAATATTTTTGCACTACAGTGAGCTATAAATAGTGTAAACTCATCTCTAGATAGTTGTTTTTGTTGTTTTCTAGCTCGGCCTTTCAATATACACAGCTAACGTTGTCTCCAAAAATGAAGTTGTAACATCATTCTGATGCTCCAGAAATTTGCTTCTAGCAAATAAAATTTGTTACAATATTCAGATGTTCCAATAATGGCCGGAAATTGGGCATCTACATGCAGAGATTTTTTTTATTTCTAATTTTAAGGCTAAATCTGAAATGAATAAAGTTGATGAGAAATGGACGTTTTTAAAGTGAAGGTTATTTACGTGTAGCACATTCCTCGTGATCTATGTGTAGCTTATTGTTTACTGTATGACACTCCTTGCTCTTACCGTGGGTCACAAAAAAACTGTGTGCTTTCTCCATCAGCTCTCCAAACAAGCCATTCTCTAAAGGAGGGGTGGCAAAACATTCGGGTCTTGTCTCTCCGTTTGATTAAAAAACAAGAGAGAACCTCCATTCTCTGCTGAAAGTCCTTCCAGTTTTGCTCTCCATAAACATTACCAGCGTTAATGGCTTGGAATATTTGCTCATCAGTCATGGGATGCAGAGATGCTAGAGCCAAATTCAGAATTGGAAGAGCCTTCTCAAATGCTGAATTAGTCATGAACTTCATGTTGCACTGGAGCAAATAGAGCTCAGATAAAGACACTGGCACAACTTTGTAACTGGAACTTTTAATGACCAAATGGCCTTTTTCAAAAAGATCAAGCGTTAACTTCAGGTAAAGATAGGAACCTTGGCTCCTCATTATCAAGTGATCACTCAGCTTGCTTATGTTGCTGGCATCTGTTTTCCCATTTAAAGATATATTGTTCATGATTTCCTGGCTAGTGCTAAATCTGTATTGGATATAGGCACTCAGGTCATTGTAGATGTCTTTGTTCTGGGGGAAATCATCTAAGGAAATCTTGGACAAGGGCAGTGAACTTGTTATTTCCTGCAATTTAAAAAAGAGCACATTTGTTACACATTTGATAGTTTTAGCAGAAATATATATTTTTCTACATAAAATATTCATCTTTGTAACATCTCCCCTTTGTAAGGGGAGAAAAAATAGCTTAGTTTTACCCACTGACTGCTTTTAGAATTATATAATGGTTTCCATTGCCTAAAAATGCATTCAGTAAATTGCCTGGCAGACAAACAAGAGAGAGACACGTAATCGCCAGGATCAACAATGACTTAGAGGTATTTTGGCACATGAAGCAGTAAAACAATAACCCAGCTTGTAGAGGAAACTCAAAAGCTGTAGCACACATTATTGGGTTTTGGGCTAAGCAATTATTCTAATGGAAATTTCTGTAAGATGTGTGCTCCGTTCAGCGAGAACAAATCCCTAATCTTTGGGGAACTGTATTTGCTAATGTTTTTTGTGAATTATTTTATGTACACAAAAGACATCTAGAAAAAAATGGATTAGTATTATGTAGTCTAAGCCAAAATATGCTACTAATATTTATAAATATATTAACAAATGTCTCGGTGTCAAATTGCTAAAGTTATTTTTCTTTTTTTTAACATTTACAACTTGCCAAATTCCAAACACCAAAAAATTTGACAAAAAGGTTTAGTATTCTGTACATTATATACTAGTCAGACATAGGTTCTAGAAAGCTATTAGCTAATTTCTAGGGCTTAGGCTAACATCTCTATACATCTATACCTGGCTCACCAATTAACCTGCTGGAAATATCAATATTGCTGTGAATTCACTTATATCACAAGCACACATAATATAATAATCTGCTCATTAGAAAATGTAAGAAAAACATAAATTATGCTTACCAGATAATTTCCTTTCCATCTGTATGAGGAGAGTCCACAGCTTCATTCCTTACTTATGGGAAATACTGAATCTGGCCATCAGGAGGAGGCAAAGACTTTAAATACCTCCCCCACTCCCCTCATCCCCCAGTCATTCTGCCGAGGGAACAAGGAACAGTAGGAGAAATATCAGGGTATAAATGGTGCCAGAAGAACAAAAAATGTTGGTCCGCCCAACGGAGAAAACAGAAGGGGGCCGTGGACTCTCCTCATGCAGATGGAAAGGAAATTATCTGGTAAGCATAATTTATGTTTTCCATCTTAATAAGACGAGAGTCCACAACTTCATTCCTTACTTGTGGGAAACATATACCCAAGCTCTAGAGGACACTGAATGAAACAGGAGGGTAAAATGAGAGGCGGACCCTATTCGAGGGCACCACAGCCTGCAAAACCTTTCTCCCAAAACATGCGTCAGCCAAAGCAAAAACGTCAAACTTGTAAAATTTTGAAAAGGTATGTGAGGACCAGGTAGCAGCCTTACAAATCTGCTCCATAGATGCCGCATTCTTGAAGACCCAAGATCAAGCCACTGCTTTAGTAGAATGAGCCTTAATCCTCTGAGGAGGCTTATGTCCCGCTGTTTCATAAGCTAAGCAAAAAAATAGACAACAAACAAAGAAGAAGTCTGTCTAAACTCCTTAGTGGCTTAAAGATAGAACTTCAAGGTCCGAACCCCATCCAAATTATGAAGTAACCGCCCTTCAAAGATGAAGGGCTAGGACCCAAGGAAGGAACAAAAAACTCCTGTTTGATGTTGCGATTAGAAACAACCTTAGGAAGAAAACCTAACCCAGTATGAAGAACAGCCTTATCAGCATGGAATACTAGGTAAGGGGGCTCACATTGCAAGGAAGCCATCTCAGATACTCTGCATGCCGAGGTAATAGCCAGTAAAAAGAAAAACTTCCACGATAATATGTTATTGTCAAGGCCCTGCATAGGCTCAAACGGAGCCTTCTGCAAAACCTTAAGAACAAGATTTAAACTCCAAGCAGGAGTGCTAGGTCAAAACACAGGTCTGATTCTAGACAGAGCCTGAACAAAAGACTAAACATCTGGAAGCTCAGCGAGCCTCTTGTGTAGTAAAACAGATAGGGCCGAAATCTGTCCCTTAAGAGCTAGCCGAAAGGCCCTTCTCCAGACCATCCTGGAGAAAAGAAAGAATCCTGGAAACCCTGAGCTTATGCCAGGGAAATCCACGCTCTTCACACCAGAATAAGTAGGTCCTCCACACCTTATTATAGATGCGACGAGTAACCGGCTTACGAGCTTGAATGAGAGTATCAATAACTCTCTCAAAAAAAAACTTTCTTGGCTAGGACTAAGCGTTCAATTTCCACGCAGTCAGCCTCAGAGTATCTAGATTTTGATGAACAAAAGGACCTTGTTCCAACACTTCCCTGCGACAAGGTAACCTCCATGGAGGAAAAGATAACATCCCCACTAGATCCGCGAACCACATCCTTCGCGGCCACGATGGAGCAATCAGTATCACTGACGCCTGCTCCTGTTTGATTCGGGCCACTACACGAGGAAGGAGTGGTAACGACGGGAAAAGGTAGATTAGACTGAACCTCCAAGGCACTGCTAATGCATCTATTAGCTCCGCCTGAGGATCCCTGGACCTCGACCCATATCTTGGTAGCTTGGCATTGAGACGAGATGCCATGAGATCTATCTCCGGCGTCCCCACCTGTTGCATATCTCCGCAAACACTTCGGGATGAAGAGACCATTCCCCCGGATGAAAGGATTGTCTGCTGAGAAAATCCACTTCCCAGTTGTCCACACCTGGAATGTGGATCACTGACAGCGAACAGCTGTGGGCCTCTGCCCACTCCAGAATCTGAGATACTTCCCTCATTACTAGGGAGCTTCTCGTTCCCCCCTGATGGCTGATGTTGTCCGATTGGAATCTGATAAACTGGGTCAAACCCAGAAGGGGCCAAGAATTCAGAGCATTGAAGATTGCTCGAAGTTCCAAGATGTTGAACGGGAGGAGGGATTCCTCTCGAGACCACAGGCCCTGTGCCTTCCTGGCACCTCAAACAGCTCCCCATCCTGAGAGACTCGCGTCCGTAGTCATAATCTCTCAGGATGGTCTCAAGAAGGATATCCCTTGGGACATGTGATCTGGACAAAGCCCCCAGGAGAGCGATTCTCTCGACCAGCTGACCAGAGAAATCTGTTGAGACAGATCTGAATGATTGCCATTCCACTGTCTCAGCATGCACAGCTGAAGAGGTCTGAGATGGAATCTGGCAAAGGGGATGATGTCCATGCAGGACACCATGAGTCCAATTACCTCCATACACCGAGCCACAGATGGCCTGAAGGAGGTCTGGAGGGCAAGACAATTGGTAGTTAGCTTGTAACATCTCTGGTCTGTAAGAAATATCCTCATAGATATGGAATCTATTATCATACCCAGGAATTCCACCCTGGTACTGGGAATAAGAGAACTATTTTCTAAGTTTAGCTTGCATCCATGAGATCGAAGAAGAGAAAGAAGAGCTTTTGAATGGTCCTCTGCCAGATGACAGGACGATGCTTGAACCAAAATATTGTCTAAATACGGCGCCACTGCAATGCCTCTGGTTCTGGCTATTGCGAGCAGAGACTCTAGAACCTTCATAAAAACTCTTGGAGCAGTAGCTAGACCAAACGAAAGTGCAATGAATGGGAAGTGCTGGTCCAGGAACGCAAATCTTAGGAAATTGAAGTGTTCCTTGTGTATAGAGATGTGAAGGTAGGCATCCTTCAGGTCTATCGTGAACATAAATTGTCCTTCCTGGACTTAAGGAAGAATGGACCTTATTGTCTCCATCTTGAACGAGGGGACAGACAGGAATTTGTTTAAACACTTTAGGTCCAGAATTGGATGAAAAGTACCCTCCTTCTTTGGGACCACAAATAGGTTTGAGTAGTATCCCAGACCTCTCTCTGCTGGAGGTACCGGTACAATGACCCCCAGGGCGGAGAGATAACCCACACACCATAGAAAAGCCTCTCTATTTTCTGGCCTTGAAGATAGGTTTGATAAGAGGAATCTGCCCCTGGGAGGATGAGACTTGAAACCTATCCTGTATCCCTGAGCAATTACCTCCAGTACCCATGTGTCTTGCACGTCCCCAAACCAAGCTTCTGAAAAGAGTGACAGTCTGCCCCCTACCAGATCCAAAGCCGGATCGGGGGCCGCCCCTTCATGACAATTTTGACTCGGCGGGCTTCTTATTCTGCTTGGATTTATTCCAGGACTGAGGAGGTTTCCAAGTTCCCTTGGACTGCTCCGGCTTTGCAGAGGGCTGCTGACATTGGGATTTGTCCTAACTGAAGGAACTAAAATTAGGACCTTGTCCCTTAGGCTTGTTCTTCTTATCCTGCAGTAAAAAGGCACCTTTGCCTCCAGTAACTGTGGATATGATAGAGTCCAGGCCTGGACCAAAAAGAATCTTTCCCTTGAATGGGAGGGAAAGAAAGCACAGCACAGCACAGAAAAACCTGAAGCCTTGGCGTTCAGGCGAATAATCTGCATATTTGTATCACAAATAAAAGAATTAGCTACCCTTAATGCCCTAATTCTTTCCAGGATCGTGTTGAGGGGACCCTCCACCTCGATCAACTTAGATAAGGAGTCACACCAGTAGGTAGACACTCCCGCAACCGCAGCAACAGCCGCTGCTGGTTGGAACAAATATCCTGTATGCTGAAACATTTTTCTTAATAGAGTTTCCAGCTTCTTATCCATGGGCTCTTTAAACGACGAACTATCCTCAAGTGGGATAGTAGTGCGTTTAGCAAGCGTGAAGATAGCACCGTCTACCTTAGGGATGGAACCCCACAACTACAACTGAGAGACCGGAACTGGGAACAATTTCTTAAAGGAAGAAGAAGGGGAAAAAGAAGAACCGAGTCTTTCCCATTCACTCTTAATAATGTTCGCCATCTTTACGGGAACCGGGAAAGTCTGTGGTACAAGCCTGTCCTCGTAGACCTTAACTAATTTAGGAATGCAAGGTTCCTCAGGTAATTTAGGCACTGGAACCTCTAAAGTAGCCAACACCTCCTTTAGAAGAAAGCGTAAGTGTTCAATGCTAAACCTAAAGTCTGGATCCTCCACAGCTGGAGGCCTAGAGGCAGCAGATTCCGATCCAGAAAGAGCATCCTTTGAAGTATCAGAGGCGTCTTCATCATCGGATAATCTTGTATCAGATAAATTCAATAAGCTAGTAGATAACCCCTGGAAAGGATAGCAATATTTAAACTTTCGCTTGCGCTTAGCAGTGCGAGGTAAAGCACTAAAGACCGCAGACACTGCCGTCTTTAACTGTTCAGTAAAGTCTGGCGGTAAAAGGTCCCCTTCAGATGGAGGAATAGGAGTGCTATGGGAAGCTGCATGTGTATTAGGAGATGAATGTAGGATGTTCACCTCACGGGACAGAGACTCCTTAGAGGCAGAAGGCTCAGTAGTACTAAACATATTAGCTTTCTTTGATAAGATTACTTTATCAAGGCATGTGGAACATAATTGAGCAGGTGGGTATACTGTGGCCTCCTCACAATATAGACAGGCATTAGTTTTAGGTAAATAGGGAGTACCCTCTAAAGTATCAGAGTCCTCCATAGCTTGCGCTTATAAAATGGACTAAAGACAAAGATAAATTGCATCTGTATACCCCAAATGGCTGGGGCACTCACCACCTTCTATGACCCAGGCCCAAGAGAGAAACCACTTCATCTCCAGACACCGCACAGTCAAGAAGAAGAAAATCACTGTGACCACACCCGGTCACATGGTGGGCCATGCAGGACCGCCCCTGCACCACTAAAAGTGCGCCAAGCCTAACTGGCTGCGCAGTGCTCCAAAGTGAAAGTAAAACCTGTATGTTCCAACATCTGCCTGAGCCACATCTCACACATGTCACAGCATAAACACGATATTAGAAATATGTGATTAATCCCTCCTAATAAATAATCCCCTTCCGGAGACATTAACCCTCGATTACATTCAGATAAAAAAGTGTGACCCTGTCTTCTCGTATTATCAAATGTGTATAAAAAAATTAAGCGATCTTACCGGAATCTATGCAGTGGAACAGAAACACAGCCTCTCAAGTTTGACAGTCTTGTAGCATCGCTCCTGACATGGACTTGAGTGATAGAAGTAGGCAGTGAAACTTGTCAACACCGATTGCTTAGGAGCTGTTAACACGAGCCTGGATGGGTTCGCAGAAAGACTCTCCCTGCATCTCCAGACTCTAACATTTGCCAATGCTCTCACTGAGAGGCTAACAAGACTAATTAAAACTCCTGTCCCATTTCGAAGAGTACTACCCTCCATAAGGAACCTCTGTATCTTCTGGCACTTCTCTGCCAACCTCCTGTGATGAAAGGCAAAGAATGACTGGGGGATGAGGGGAGTGGGGGAGGTATTTAAGCCTTTGGGTGGGGTGTCTTTGCCTCCTCCTGGTGGCCAGGTTAAGTATTTCCCACAAGTAAGGAATGAAGCCGTGGACTCTCCTCATATTAAGATGGAAACTAATCTTACTACATCTTATAAACAGAAGGGCTTGGGGTTTCCCACAATATATATATATATATATATATATATATATATATATTTATATAATTTTCTTAATTGGGACTGAAAGGGACATTTTCTAGTATATTTTATCATATAAATTGATAAATAATATGAAAGAAATAGGACTTTATGCAGGGGATGGAAAACTATCACTACAGATAGCTGGTCAGAGGAAATATAGTAACTCTCAAAGTTAAATATACGAAAAAGCCTAATTTCCCATACGTCTTCTAGTGCTGGACTAATGGCAATTTCAAGCCCCGTCTGTAGAATAAGTCAGGTGAGAATATGTTAAAGGGATATAAAGGTACAAGGACATGTAAGAGTATTTTATTATTGCACCAGTGCATGTATTTAACTATGGGATATGATCACAATCCTTTAAAATGTTTATCAAATTATTTTTCTACAAAATACAAACATTTAAGTGTATGGGGATTTCTGCAGATAAATCATTTGATAAGATTGTCTAAAGGATTGTGTTGGACCATTATGGTCTTGACTATAAGTGGTGCAGTATTTTTCTTATTTTTTTTTTTTGCTAGAGTTAAGCTTTTTGTGCTAGTCGGGTTGTGTTCGTATTACAAGTTTAAAAAAAAATCGTATTTTGCGCTAGATGTAACCCGAATAGCGTCAAAAACTTGATATGCATGTATTCCCCCATAGAAATCAATAAAGAAAAAAAAGTGGGAAAAAAACCTAACACACCCAAAATCACGCAAGCTCCATTGCATTTTTGCATTCCCCAAATGGAGAGAAAAAATTGTTGAGAAAAACACCTATCACGCAAACAACATAACATATTTGCATTAGCAAATGTGAAATATTTATAGTAAATACATATGTTTTATCATGTTTTCCTCTACTTAATGGCAAAGGGCTATAATGCACTTATAAATATATGTTTATATATGTGTACATATATATTAATGTTTTTATGTGTGTATATATGACTGTAAATACATATATACACATTTAAATAAATTAGTATATATGTACACACACATATATATATATATATATATATATATATATATATATTTACATACAAATGCATCTTTAGCTATGTATATGTATGTGTCTCAATGTTAAAGCCATTTGCCTGCCTTTTTTTTTCTAACAACCAAGATCTCATATCTTTGAGCCCTTTATAGCTTTTTTGTGCAATATTTTCTTAATTTTTTTATTAGACAGTCTTAATGTGAATGTAAGTGTGCTATGTAATGTATTTTTTAAGTGTTTTGTGCAACTTTTTAGTTTTGGAAAACAGTTAACCACAGCTCTAAAATTGTGGTAAGGATTAAAGCATAAATGGTGATTGCAATCAAGATCTCGCTCTACTTAAAATATCAGCGCAATGAAAATGGCTCGCAATAACACAATTACATTAGCGCAAAACGGTTTACCCCTCACTTGTAATCTTTCCATATATGTTTAACCCCTGAAAAAACATAGTTAAAGGGACATGAAACCCACTTTTTTCATGATTTAGATAGATCATACAATTTTAAATAACTTCCCAATTTACTTCTACTATCTAAATTGCTTCATTCTCTTGGTATCCTTTGTTTAAGAAGCAGCAATGCATTACTTGGAGTTAGCTGAAAGCCAATGGCAAGATGCATATATGTGAAGCTCCCAATCAGCAGTTTCTGAATCTACCTAGGTATACTTATAAACAAAGAATACAAAGTGAACAAAACAATATTAGTTATCAAATTGTAAAGTTCTTTAAAATTACATGCTCTGAATCATGAAAGAAAAAAAAAAGGGTTTCCCTTTAAAGTTAACTCCAAAGCAGGAATGCACTACTGGGACCTAGTTGAACACATTTGTTGAGCCAATGACAAGAGACAAATTTATGTAGCCACCAGTCACCAGAAGTGCATAGTTGAGACCATGGATTTGTATTTATGTTTTTCAATAAAGAATACAGACAGAACAAAGTAAGTTTGAGAATAGAAGTAACATGTTCTGAGTCATGAAGTTTAATTTTGACTTTTTATGTCCCTTCAAGATAAACCCCAGCAGCGTTTCTTTGTCTTCATCCCTAAACATAAAAAAGCCTTTTTATGAGTTTTAAAACAATAAAGATCAGCGTTGATGCAAACATCTCTCTCCAGTTTAACAGAAACAGGCTTCACAGACATGTTAAGACAGGCCGGTCTGGTGAGTCAGGCACCGGTACAGCACATAACCTAGTCCTGACCTTTCTCTCCACTAGCAAATGGGTGTAAATAAGCAAGTTAATAGGTGTGTTTGGTTATTTACTGTAAAATAGACAGTTTACCTGAAAATTAGCCCGCACTGTCATTATTAGCTTTATCCAGGGAGGGAACAAGGAAATGATTTTAGTGACAAAAGATGCAATGGTATCTCCATAATCCGGTTTATGAAATTCAGCCTCATTTAAACCATCAACCAAAATAATGAATTCTTCCTCAGGGATTTTTCTGTCTAGAGATAAAAATATTACAAAGAGCTATAGAATGAAGTCATGTAAGTCAGTTTACATGTGCATTGCACACCATTATTATAGGAGAACAGAATTTAAGACATTTCCTGTTTGAACTGTTTGGGGTATTTATTTTGCAAGATGATAACATATAATATATGAATAAATACCCAATCAACTGCAGGCATGCTTACAGCGAACTATGGATCGACAGGCTGTGCCAATTCAAAATTATTTGGCACAAATTAAAGTTCTCTAGCCAGCGAATGCATAAATGTATGCTCCTTTTAAAGGAACAGTAAGCTGTTTAATTTTTTTACCTTTTATAAGTAGTGTGTGGTTTACAGATAGTTTATATCTATAAAGGACATGTATAGTTGCCATATTAAAATCCCCTCAAGTACAGATCAACAGGCCGCCATCAAGAGTTTTTTCTATTGTGAATGTGTTCTCTCACTGCATGGCTTCCTGAAACAGACAGGTCACACATGTGCACTCACATCATTCAACTAGACACCCACTGTGATTCCCTTCATGTGCCAGGTTGACGGATGAAAGTGGGGGCCGGCTGCTTCAGGTAGCTATGCAGACAATCAACCTGGCACTATAGAAAAAACTGGCCAAGCTTCAGAAAGGAGTGTGGACTCACACAGGAGGGGAGTTAAAAGGTATGATACTCTTTTCATATGGCATTTTAGATTGATGAAGTCCAGCTACCAACAGCATGTGTACATCATATCTACAATAGTTATGAAACTCCTAAAAACACTGGAAAGATTTACAAGTCTTTAGAACTGAAAGGGACTGGCCTTCATTAGAGGCTAGAAATGAGACGTTGTGCTGAGATAATACACATAATGAACAAAGCTCAAAAGCAAAGAAAATTCTGCTGATACAATAACATTAGATATTTAAGATTCTTAAAAGTTATGAAACAAGTTATACAGGCTACTTTTTAATATCAATTTCACTGTAGATTTAATGCTTTCTAAAACTGATGCATAGTGTTCTTACATATGGTTCAAAACAATAATATACTAGAAACATGTTTTTTCTTTATATATTTCCCCATAATTTGTTTAGACGGAATATATCCCGCAAACCCTGATTCCAGTGCCAGTACCTCGCCGTAGACTTATCAATGGCTCCAGGACACCTCGTCTAAAAGCGGAGATTGGGTCTTGGACGCAGGATCGGAGGCTGAGCATACTCTGCAGTTGAGGTTCCCTAATTAAAAGCTCCCTGTAGGATGTCAGCTGAGGCGAACGGCATAGTAACGCCGCCACACTGTGCACAAACTCTGGAACCAGGCAAGTGTAAGTGTTGTCAGCTTGACAATAATGATAAGCAACAACCTGAAAGGAAATAATCAGACAGTCAGCACAAGTCACGAGTCCTGGTACAAATTTACTAGATTCTTTCACCAGTGGAAGCTGGGGATAAACAGGGTAATGTGTTTTACACCATAAACCAGCTAAAAGATGAATACCATGAACAAAATATAATGACCTGTTTAAGGAAAAAATATTTTGAACAAATATTTACAACAATATGACATAAAGTAGCACATACGCATAAACAGAAATAAATATAAGCAAGCCCAAATATATGCACCAAGAATTGATCAAATCTTTTGACTTACAATTTATACAAAATATTTATAAGGCTGTGGCTTAACCCCTTGGCTGACAGAATGGGTAAAAACAATAAAAACAGCTACCTTTGAAGCCAGTTGCTTCACTGTATCATCCATCATTTTGTGATGCTCAGGGGACTCATGGGAGCCTGTAGTTTTCATGGTGCTTGTGAGTGCTGATGTTTGAGAGAGAGGGATATCCGGACTAAAATCAGTACCTATTTCAATAAGGAATCAATAAGAAAAAATGGTTAAAACGTAAGAAAAAAAGTGGGAATCAATAACCAGAGGAAGCAGGATTCAATCCAGAACAAAATAAACTCCTGGCACTGCTACATTGGCACTGAATATATTTGGTGACAGGGTAAAAAAACACATCGTTTTTACACTTTGGATTTCAGGGAGGTTCAAAATGCATAGTAGCTACAAATCTAAGACAGGGGTGACCAAAGCTTTTGTGCCCAAAGTGGTGATTATCTTCTAAAATAAATACACAGTGAAAGTGGCAAGCAGTATGGAGCATGCCCAGGGGCAGAATCGCTACATGACAACTTGTGTTTGTGTGAAAACATGGGCAAAAATACCAAGGCTCACCATGCCTGGACTCAAATATATTTATGGTACAGATACAGTTATGTTACTGAAATTAAAGACAGAAATGGCTATATGTGACTTCTCAGCTGGCAAACAGAGCTTACTGAAAAGCTTTTATTTGTTTACAGTACTAGACATTTCCTGGCACTTGCAGCAAAGTACCTCATGACTTACCAGAAAAAAAAAGTTAGCTACAAAACCTGTCTACATCATATCAATCCTTTAAGGAAGTTAGAAAGGGGAAATGGGATAATAACAGTCATAGATCAACTCTTCCACATCAGGGCTAGAAAAACTCTGCAGAGCTGTAAGAAAGATGGTGCAGGAATTTGCCTCCCTAGAGAAGAGGTGAAGGATCACTGGTAAAATGTGAAGGAGCAGGTCGCTCTTACTTTTTACTGCAACGGAACTTATTGTCTATCAAATATTCATTTTATAGCTCAACCATTTGTCCTTTAGCAAATCATCTAAGGATTAATCAAACATTTGTGAAAAACTGATACTGTGGTATCTATTGCACATTGGCTGATAGGGACAACTCCTACAGAATAATAAATTGGCTTACACAGTATAGGAAAATCTAATTAAAAAAAGCAGCACTGTAATAAATTATGACATATTAACTTTTAGATGGAAACAAGATTGTTTGAGACCAGCATTTCTTTAAGAACAGAGTTAGAAAACTCTGTACTATTCAGATAATGTATGTGATATGTTTACTGCTGCGTGGACATCAGCAGTTTGCCTGTGAATGGCTGAGTTAATTTACCATAAAACTTGTATTACACATACTAAAAATAAACATTGTAATATCCTTTCATTATTTCTTTGCCTACCTTTCTTGCAGTTTAACTCTGAAATCTGTATCTAGCCCCTTTCTCCAGGAAAGTTGCAGGGCATACTGGAGAATCCAGCACCCCAATACTGCAACATTCTACACATTATTTGTTTTATATGTGCAGGAGTTTGATTTCTGTCCTTAAAGGGACACTAAACCCATTTTTTTTCTTTCCTGATTCAGATAGAGAATGCAATTTTAAGCAACTTTCTAATTTACTCCTATTATCAATTATTTTTCGTTCTCTTGCTTTCTTTATTTAAAAAGCAGGAATGTTTAGCTTAGGAGCTGGCCCATTTTTGGTTGAGAACCTGGGTTATGCTTGCTTATTGGTGTAAGCAAGCGCTATCCATGGTGCTGAACTTAAAATGGACCAGCTGGTAAGCTTTACATTCCTGTTTTTT